>NW_027478391.1:1500000-1732500 GCF_051014685.1 Ptiloglossa arizonensis
CCTAACCCAAAAATTCCTATTGCATCTGAAAGTAGAAACTCGCCCGATTACAACGGTATGTGTATTTTTTCCCTAGGCCATTCTGGTTAAGCGTTTGGAGCAGCAGAATTGCGAAAAATTTTTTGCCTTCTCAACAATTTCTTGGCTTCAAACTCCCATATCTCGCGAACGAATTGACCTAACCCAAAAATTCCTATTGCATCTGAAAGTAGAAACTCGCCCGATTACAACGGAATGTGTATTTTTTCCCTAGACCATTCTGGTTAAGCGTTTGGAGCAGCAGAACTGCGAAAAATTTGTTGTCTTCTCAACCATTTCTTAGCTTCGAACTCCCATATCTCGCGAACGGATTGACCTAAACCAAAAATTCCTGTTGCATCTGAAAGTAGAAACTCGCCCGATTACAACGGAATGTGTATTTTTTCCCTAGGCCATTCTGGTTAAGCGTTTGGAGCAGCAGAACTGCGAAAAATTTGTTGTCTTCTCAACCATTTCTTGGCTTCAAACTGCCATATCTCGCGAACGGATTGACCTAACCCAAAAATTCCTATTGCATCTGAAAGTAGAAACTCGCCCGACTACAGCGGTATGTGTATTTTTCCCTAGGCCATTCTGGTTAAGCGTTTGGATCAGCAGAATTGCGAAAAATTGTATGCCTTCTCAACCATTTCTTGGCTTCAAACTCCCATATCTCGCGAACGGATTGACCTAACCCAAAAATTCCTATTGCATCTGAAAGTAGAAACTCGCCCGATTACAACGGTATGCGTATTTTTTCCCGAGGCCATTCTGGTTAAGCGTTTGGAGCAGCAGAATTGCGAAAAATTTTTTGCATTCTCAACCATTTCTTGTCTTCAAACTCCCATATCTCGCGAACGGATTGAACTAACCCAAAAATTCCTATTGCATCTGGAAGTAGAAACTCGCACGATTACAGCGGTATGTGTATTTTTTCCCTTGGCCATTTTGGTTAAGCGTTTGGAGCAGTAGAATTGCGAAAAATTTTTTGCCTTCTCAACCATTTCTTGGCTTCAAACTCCCATATCTCGCGAACGGATTGACCTAACCCAAAAATTCCTATTGCATCTGAAAGTAGAAACTCGCCCGATTACAACGGTATGTGTATTTTTTCCCTTGGCCATTCTGGTTAAGCGTTTGGAGCAGCAGAATTGTGAAAAATTTTTTGCCTTCTCTAGCATTTCTTGGCTTCAAACTCCCATATCTCGCGAACGGATTGACCTAACGCAAAAATTCCTATTGCATCTGAAAGTAGAAACTCGCCCGATTACAACGGTATGTGTATTTTTTCCCTAGGCCATTCTGGTTAAGCTTTTGGAGCAGCAGAATTGTGAAAAATTTTTTGCTTTCTCTACCATTTCTTGGCTTCAAACTCCCATATCTCGCGAACGGATTGACCTAACACAAACATTCCTATTGCATCTGAAAGTAGAAACTCGCCCGATTACAACGGTATGTGTATTTTTTCCCTTGGCCATTCTGGTTAAGCGTTTGGAGCCGCAGAATTGCGAAAAATTTTTTGCCTTCTCAACCATTTCTTGGCTTCAAAGTCCCATATCTCGCGAACGGATTGACCTAACCCAAAAATTCCTATTGCATCTGAAAGTAGAAACTCGCCCGATTACAACGGTATATGTATTTTTTCCCTAGGCCATTCTGGTTAAGCGTGTGGAGCAGCAGAATTGTGAAAAATTTTTTGCCTTCTCTACCATTTCTTGACTTCAACTCCCATATCTCGCGAACGGATTGACCTAACCCAAAAATTCCTATTGCATCTGAAAGTAGAAACTCGCCCGATTACAACGGTATGTGTATTTTTTCCCTAGGCCATTCTGGTTAAGCGTTTGGAGCAGCAGAATTGCGAAAAATTTTTTGCCTTCTCAACAATTTCTTGGCTTCAAACTCCCATATCTCGCGAACGAATTGACCTAACCCAAAAATTCCTATTGCATCTGAAAGTAGAAACTCGCCCGATTACAACGGAATGTGTATTTTTTCCCTAGACCATTCTGGTTAAGCGTTTGGAGCAGCAGAACTGCGAAAAATTTGTTGTCTTCTCAACCATTTCTTAGCTTCGAACTCCCATATCTCGCGAACGGATTGACCTAAACCAAAAATTCCTGTTGCATCTGAAAGTAGAAACTCGCCCGATTACAACGGAATGTGTATTTTTTCCCTAGGCCATTCTGGTTAAGCGTTTGGAGCAGCAGAACTGCGAAAAATTTGTTGTCTTCTCAACCATTTCTTGGCTTCAAACTGCCATATCTCGCGAACGGATTGACCTAACCCAAAAATTCCTATTGCATCTGAAAGTAGAAACTCGCCCGACTACAGCGGTATGTGTATTTTTCCCTAGGCCATTCTGGTTAAGCGTTTGGATCAGCAGAATTGCGAAAAATTGTATGCCTTCTCAACCATTTCTTGGCTTCAAACTCCCATATCTCGCGAACGGATTGACCTAACCCAAAAATTCCTATTGCATCTGAAAGTAGAAACTCGCCCGATTACAACGGTATGCGTATTTTTTCCCGAGGCCATTCTGGTTAAGCGTTTGGAGCAGCAGAATTGCGAAAAATTTTTTGCATTCTCAACCATTTCTTGTCTTCAAACTCCCATATCTCGCGAACGGATTGAACTAACCCAAAAATTCCTATTGCATCTGGAAGTAGAAACTCGCACGATTACAGCGGTATGTGTATTTTTTCCCTTGGCCATTTTGGTTAAGCGTTTGGAGCAGTAGAATTGCGAAAAATTTTTTGCCTTCTCAACCATTTCTTGGCTTCAAACTCCCATATCTCGCGAACGGATTGACCTAACCCAAAAATTCCTATTGCATCTGAAAGTAGAAACTCGCCCGATTACAACGGTATGTGTATTTTTTCCCTTGGCCATTCTGGTTAAGCGTTTGGAGCAGCAGAATTGTGAAAAATTTTTTGCCTTCTCTAGCATTTCTTGGCTTCAAACTCCCATATCTCGCGAACGGATTGACCTAACGCAAAAATTCCTATTGCATCTGAAAGTAGAAACTCGCCCGATTACAACGGTATGTGTATTTTTTCCCTAGGCCATTCTGGTTAAGCTTTTGGAGCAGCAGAATTGTGAAAAATTTTTTGCTTTCTCTACCATTTCTTGGCTTCAAACTCCCATATCTCGCGAACGGATTGACCTAACCCAAAAATTCCTATTGCATCTGAAAATAGAAACTCGCCCGATTACAGCGGTATGTGTATTTTTTCCCTTGGCCATTTTGGTTAAGCGTTTGGAGCAGCAGAATTGCGAAAAATTTTTTGCCTTCTCAACCATTTCTTGGCTTCAAACTCCCATATCTCGCGAACGGATTGACCTAACACAAACATTCCTATTGCATCTGAAAGTAGAAACTCGCCCGATTACAACGGTATGTGTATTTTTTCCCTTGGCCATTCTGGTTAAGCGTTTGGAGCCGCAGAATTGCGAAAAATTTTTTGCCTTCTCAACCATTTCTTGGCTTCAAAGTCCCATATCTCGCGAACGGATTGACCTAACCCAAAAATTCCTATTGCATCTGAAAGTAGAAACTCGCCCGATTACAACGGTATATGTATTTTTTCCCTAGGCCATTCTGGTTAAGCGTGTGGAGCAGCAGAATTGTGAAAAATTTTTTGCCTTCTCTACCATTTCTTGACTTCAACTCCCATATCTCGCGAACGGATTGACCTAACCCAAAAATTCCTATTGCATCTGAAAGTAGAAACTCGCCCGATTACAACGGTATGTGTATTTTTTCCCTAGGCCATTCTGGTTAAGCGTTTGGAGCAGCAGAATTGCGAAAAATTTTTTGCCTTCTCAACAATTTCTTGGCTTCAAACTCCCATATCTCGCGAACGAATTGACCTAACCCAAAAATTCCTATTGCATCTGAAAGTAGAAACTCGCCCGATTACAACGGAATGTGTATTTTTTCCCTAGGCCATTCTGGTTAAGCGTTTGGAGCAGCAGAACTGCGAAAAATTTGTTGTCTTCTCAACCATTTCTTAGCTTCAAACTCCCATATCTCGCGAACGGATTGACCTAAACCAAAAATTCCTGTTGCATCTGAAAGTAGAAACTCGCCCGATAACAACAGTATGTGTATTTTTCCCCTAGGCCATTCTGGTTAAGCGTTCGGAGCAGCAGAATTGCGAAAAATTTTTTGCCTTCTCAACCATTTCTTGTCTTCAAAGTCCCATATCTCGCAAACGGATTGACCTAACGCAAAAATTCCTATTGCATCTGAAAGTAGAAACTCGCCCGATTACAACGGTATGTGTATTTTTTCCCTAGGCCATTCTAGTTAAGCGTTTGCAGCAGCAGAATTGCGAAAAATTTTTCGCCTTCTAAACCATTTCTTAGTTTCAAACTCCCATATCTCTCGAACGGATTGACCTAACGCAAACATTCCTATTGCATCTGAAAGTAGAAACTCGCCCGATTACAACGGTATGTGTATTTTTTCCCTTGGCCATTCTGGTTAAGCGTTTGGAGCCGCAGAATTGCGAAAAATTTTTTGCCTTCTCAACCATTTCTTGGCTTCAAAGTCCCATATTTCGCGAACGGATTGACCTAACCCAAAAATTCCTATTGCATCTGAAAGTAGAAACTCGCCCGATTACAACGGTATATGTATTTTTTCCCTAGGCCATTCTGGTTAAGCGTGTGGAGCAGCAGAATTGTGAAAAATTTTTTGCCTTCTCTACCATTTCTTGACTTCAACTCCCATATCTCGCGAACGGATTGACCTAACCCAAAAATTCCTATTGCATCTGAAAGTAGAAACTCGCCCGATTACAACGGTATGTGTATTTTTTCCCTAGGCCATTCTGGTTAAGCGTTTGGAGCAGCAGAATTGCGAAAAATTTTTTGCCTTCTCAACAATTTCTTGGCTTCAAACTCCCATATCTCGCGAACGAATTGACCTAACCCAAAAATTCCTATTGCATCTGAAAGTAGAAACTCGCCCGATTACAACGGAATGTGTATTTTTTCCCTAGGCCATTCTGGTTAAGCGTTTGGAGCAGCAGAACTGCGAAAAATTTGTTGTCTTCTCAACCATTTCTTAGCTTCAAACTCCCATATCTCGCGAACGGATTGACCTAAACCAAAAATTCCTGTTGCATCTGAAAGTAGAAACTCGCCCGATAACAACAGTATGTGAATTTTTCCCCTAGGCCATTCTGGTTAAGCGTTCGGAGCAGCAGAATTGCGAAAAATTTTTTGCCTTCTCAACCATTTCTTGTCTTCAAAGTCCCATATCTCGCAAACGGATTGACCTAACGCAAAAATTCCTATTGCATCTGAAAGTAGAAACTCGCCCGATTACAACGGTATGTGTATTTTTTCCCTAGGCCATTCTAGTTAAGCGTTTGCAGCAGCAGAATTGCGAAAAATTTTTCGCCTTCTCAACCATTTCTTAGATTCAAACTCCCATATCTCTCGAACGGATTGACCTAACGCAAAAATTCCTATTGCATCTGAAAGTAGAAACTCGCCCGATTACAACCGTATGTGTATTTTTTCCCTAGGCCATTCTGGTTAAGCGTTTGGAGCAGCAGAATTGCGAAAAATTTTTTGCCTTCTCAACCATTTCTTGGCTTCAAACTCCCATATCTCGCGAACGGATTGACCTAACCCAAAAATTCCTATTGCATCTGAAAGTAGAAACTCGCCCGACCACAACGGTATGTGTATTTTTTCCCTAGGCCATTCTGGTTAAGCGTTTGGAACAGCAGAATTGCGAAAAATTTTTTGCCTTCTCAACCATTTCTTGGCTTCAAAGTCCCATATCTCGCGAACGGATTGACCTAACCCAAAAATTCCTACTGCATCTGAAAGTAGAAACTCGCCCGATTAGAACGGTATATGTATTTTTTCCCTAGGCCATTCTGGTTAAGCGTTTGGAGCAGCAGAATTGTGAAAAATTTTTTGCCTTCTCTACCATTTCTTGACTTCAACTCGCATATCTCGCGAACGGATTCACCTAACCCAAAAATTCCTATTGCATCTGAAAGTAGAAACTCGCCCGATTACAACGGTATGTGTATTTTTTCCCTAGCCCATTCTGGTTAAGCGTTTGGAGCAGCAGAATTGTGAAAAATTTTTTGCCTTCTCTACCATGTCTTGGCTTCAAACTCCCATATCTCGCGAACGGATTGACCTGACCCAAAAATTCCTATTGCATCTGAAAGTAAAAACTCGCCCGATTACAACGGTATGTGTATTTTTCCCCTAGGCCATTCTGGTTAAGCGTTTGGAGCAGCAGAATTGTGAAAAATTTTTTGCCTTCTCTACCATTTCTTGGCTTCAAACTCCCATATCTCGCGAACGGTTTGACCTAACCCAAAAATTCTTATTGCATCTGAAATTAGAAACTCGCCCGATTACAACGGTATGTTTATTTTTTCCCTAGGTCATTCTAGTTAAGCGTTTGGAGCAGCAGAATTGCGAAAAATTTTTTGGCTTCTCAACCATTTCTTGGCTTCAAACTCCCATATCTCGCGAACGGATAGACCTAACCCAAAAATTCCTATTGCATCTGAAAGTAGAAACTCACCCGATTACAACAGTATGTGTATTTTTTCCCTATGCCATTCTGGTTAAGCGTTTGGAGCAGCAGAAGTGCGAAAAATTTGTTGTCTTCTCAACCATTTCTTAGCTTCAAACTCCCATATCTCGCGAACGAATTGACCTAACCCAAAAATTCCTATTGCATCTGAAAGTAGAAACTCGCCCGATTACAACGGAATGTGTATTTTTTCCCTAGGCCATTCTGGTTAAGCGTTTGGAGCAGCAGAACTGCGAAAAATTTGTTGTCTTCTCAACCATTTCTTAGCTTCAAACTCCCATATCTCGCGAACGGATTGACCTAAACCAAAAATTCCTGTTGCATCTGAAAGTAGAAACTCGCCCGATAACAACAGTATGTGTATTTTTCCCCTAGGCCATTCTGGTTAAGCGTTCGGAGCAGCAGAATTGCGAAAAATTTTTTGCCTTCTCAACCATTTCTTGTCTTCATAGTCCCATATCTCGCAAACGGATTGACCTAACGCAAAAATTCCTATTGCATCTGAAAGTAGAAACTCGCCCGATTACAACGGTATGTGTATTTTTTCCCTAGGCCATTCTAGTTAAGCGTTTGCAGCAGCAGAATTGCGAAAAATTTTTCGCCTTCTAAACCATTTCTTAGTTTCAAACTCCCATATCTCTCGAACGGATTGACCTAACGCAAACATTCCTATTGCATCTGAAAGTAGAAACTCGCCCGATTACAACGGTATGTGTATTTTTTCCCTTGGCCATTCTGGTTAAGCGTTTGGAGCCGCAGAATTGCGAAAAATTTTTTGCCTTCTCAACCATTTCTTGGCTTCAAAGTCCCATATTTCGCGAACGGATTGACCTAACCCAAAAATTCCTATTGCATCTGAAAGTAGAAACTCGCCCGATTACAACGGTATATGTATTTTTTCCCTAGGCCATTCTGGTTAAGCGTGTGGAGCAGCAGAATTGTGAAAAATTTTTTGCCTTCTCTACCATTTCTTGACTTCAACTCCCATATCTCGCGAACGGATTGACCTAACCCAAAAATTCCTATTGCATCTGAAAGTAGAAACTCGCCCGATTACAACGGTATGTGTATTTTTTCCCTAGGCCATTCTGGTTAAGCGTTTGGAGCAGCAGAATTGCGAAAAATTTTTTGCCTTCTCAACAATTTCTTGGCTTCAAACTCCCATATCTCGCGAACGAATTGACCTAACCCAAAAATTCCTATTGCATCTGAAAGTAGAAACTCGCCCGATTACAACGGAATGTGTATTTTTTCCCTAGGCCATTCTGGTTAAGCGTTTGGAGCAGCAGAACTGCGAAAAATTTGTTGTCTTCTCAACCATTTCTTAGCTTCAAACTCCCATATCTCGCGAACGGATTGACCTAAACCAAAAATTCCTGTTGCATCTGAAAGTAGAAACTCGCCCGATAACAACAGTATGTGAATTTTTCCCCTAGGCCATTCTGGTTAAGCGTTCGGAGCAGCAGAATTGCGAAAAATTTTTTGCCTTCTCAACCATTTCTTGTCTTCAAAGTCCCATATCTCGCAAACGGATTGACCTAACGCAAAAATTCCTATTGCATCTGAAAGTAGAAACTCGCCCGATTACAACGGTATGTGTATTTTTTCCCTAGGCCATTCTAGTTAAGCGTTTGCAGCAGCAGAATTGCGAAAAATTTTTCGCCTTCTCAACCATTTCTTAGATTCAAACTCCCATATCTCTCGAACGGATTGACCTAACGCAAAAATTCCTATTGCATCTGAAAGTAGAAACTCGCCCGATTACAACCGTATGTGTATTTTTTCCCTAGGCCATTCTGGTTAAGCGTTTGGAGCAGCAGAATTGCGAAAAATTTTTTGCCTTCTCAACCATTTCTTGGCTTCAAACTCCCATATCTCGCGAACGGATTGACCTAACCCAAAAATTCCTATTGCATCTGAAAGTAGAAACTCGCCCGACCACAACGGTATGTGTATTTTTTCCCTAGGCCATTCTGGTTAAGCGTTTGGAACAGCAGAATTGCGAAAAATTTTTTGCCTTCTCAACCATTTCTTGGCTTCAAAGTCCCATATCTCGCGAACGGATTGACCTAACCCAAAAATTCCTACTGCATCTGAAAGTAGAAACTCGCCCGATTAGAACGGTATATGTATTTTTTCCCTAGGCCATTCTGGTTAAGCGTTTGGAGCAGCAGAATTGTGAAAAATTTTTTGCCTTCTCTACCATTTCTTGACTTCAACTCGCATATCTCGCGAACGGATTCACCTAACCCAAAAATTCCTATTGCATCTGAAAGTAGAAACTCGCCCGATTACAACGGTATGTGTATTTTTTCCCTAGCCCATTCTGGTTAAGCGTTTGGAGCAGCAGAATTGTGAAAAATTTTTTGCCTTCTCTACCATGTCTTGGCTTCAAACTCCCATATCTCGCGAACGGATTGACCTGACCCAAAAATTCCTATTGCATCTGAAAGTAAAAACTCGCCCGATTACAACGGTATGTGTATTTTTCCCCTAGGCCATTCTGGTTAAGCGTTTGGAGCAGCAGAATTGTGAAAAATTTTTTGCCTTCTCTACCATTTCTTGGCTTCAAACTCCCATATCTCGCGAACGGTTTGACCTAACCCAAAAATTCTTATTGCATCTGAAATTAGAAACTCGCCCGATTACAACGGTATGTTTATTTTTTCCCTAGGTCATTCTAGTTAAGCGTTTGGAGCAGCAGAATTGCGAAAAATTTTTTGGCTTCTCAACCATTTCTTGGCTTCAAACTCCCATATCTCGCGAACGGATAGACCTAACCCAAAAATTCCTATTGCATCTGAAAGTAGAAACTCACCCGATTACAACAGTATGTGTATTTTTTCCCTATGCCATTCTGGTTAAGCGTTTGGAGCAGCAGAAGTGCGAAAAATTTGTTGTCTTCTCAACCATTTCTTAGCTTCAAACTCCCATATCTCTCGAACGGATTGACGTAACCCAAAAATTCCTATTGCATCTGAAAGTAGAAACTCGCCCGATTACAACGGTATGTGTATTTTTTCCCTAGGCCATTCTGGTTAAGCGTTTGGAGCAGCAGAATTGCGAAAAATTTTTTGCCTTCTCAACCATTTCTTGGCTTCAAAGTCCCATATCTCGCGAACGGATTGACCTAACCCAAAAATTCCTATTGCATCTGAAAGTAGAAACTCGCCCGATTACAACGGTATGTGTATTTTTTCCCTAGGCCATTCTGGTTAAGCGTTTGGAGCAGCAGAATTTTGAAAAATTTTTTGCCTTCTCTACCATTTCTTGGCTACAAACTCCCATATCTCGCGAACGGATTGACCTAACCCAAAAATTCCTATTGCATCTGAAAGTAGAAACTCGCCCGATTACAACGGTATGTGTATTTTTTCCCTAGGCCATTCTGGTTAAGCGTTTGGAGCAGCAGAATTGTGAAAAATTTTTTGCCTTCTCTACCATTTCTTGGCTTCAAACTCCCATATCTCGCGAACGGATTGACCTAACCCAAAAATTCCTATTGCATCTGAAAGTAGAAACTCGCCCGATTACAGCGGTATGTGTATTTTTTCCCTAGGCCATTCTGGTTAAGCGTTTGGAGCAGCAGAAGTGCGAAAAATTTGTTGTCTTCTCAACCATTTCTTAGCTTCAAACTCCCATATCTCGCGAACGGATTGACCTAACCCAAAAATTCCTATTGCATCTGAAAGTAGAAACTCACCCGATTACAACGGTATGTGTATTTTTCCCCTAGGCCATTCTGGTTAAGCGATTGGAGCAGCAGAAGTGCGAAAAATTTGTTGGCTTCTCAACCATTTCTTAGCTTCAAACTCCCATATCTCTCGAACGGATTGACGTAACCCAAAAATTCCTATTGCATCTGAAAGTAGAAACTCGCCCGATTGCAACGGTATGTGTATTTTTTCCCTAGGCCATTCTGGTTAAGCGTTTGGAGCAGCAGAATTTTGAAAAATTTTTTGCCTTCTCTACCATTTCTTGGCTTCAAACTCCCATATCTCGCGAACGGATTGACCTAACCCAAAAATTCCTATTGCATCTGAAAGTAGAAACTCACCCGATTACAACGGTATGTGTATTTTTTCCCTAGGCCATTCTGGTTAAGCGATTGGAGCAGCAGAAGTGCGAAAAATTTGTTGTCTTCTCAACCATTTCTTAGCTTCAAACTCCCATATCTCGCGAACGGATTGACCTATCCCAAAAATTCCTATTGCATCTGAAAGTAGAAACTCACCCGATTACAACGGTATGTGTATTTTTTCCCTAGGCCATTCTGGTTAAGCGATTGGAGCAGCAGAAGTGCGAAAAATTTGTTGTCTTCTCAACCATTTCTTAGCTTCAAACTCCCATATCTCTCGAACGGATTGACGTAACCCAAAAATTCCTATTGCATCTGAAAGTAGAAACTCGCCCGATTACAACGGTATGTGTATTTTTTCCCTAGGCCATTCTGGTTAAGCGTTTGGAGCAGCAGAATTGCGAAAAATTTTTTGCCTTCTCAACCATTTCTTGGCTTCAAAGTCCCATATCTCGCGAACGGATTGACCTAACCCAAAAATTCCTATTGCATCTGAAAGTAGAAACTCGCCCGATTACAACGGTATGTGTATTTTTTCCCTAGGCCATTCTGGTTAAGCGTTTGGAGCAGCAGAATTTTGAAAAATTTTTTGCCTTCTCTACCATTTCTTGGCTACAAACTCCCATATCTCGCGAACGGATTGACCTAACCCAAAAATTCCTATTGCATCTGAAAGTAGAAACTCGCCCGATTACAACGGTATGTGTATTTTTTCCCTAGGCCATTCTGGTTAAGCGTTTGGAGCAGCAGAATTGTGAAAAATTTTTTGCCTTCTCTACCATTTCTTGGCTTCAAACTCCCATATCTCGCGAACGGATTGACCTAACCCAAAAATTCCTATTGCATCTGAAAGTAGAAACTCGCCCGATTACAGCGGTATGTGTATTTTTTCCCTAGGCCATTCTGGTTAAGCGTTTGGAGCAGCAGAAGTGCGAAAAATTTGTTGTCTTCTCAACCATTTCTTAGCTTCAAACTCCCATATCTCGCGAACGGATTGACCTAACCCAAAAATTCCTATTGCATCTGAAAGTAGAAACTCACCCGATTACAACGGTATGTGTATTTTTCCCCTAGGCCATTCTGGTTAAGCGATTGGAGCAGCAGAAGTGCGAAAAATTCGTTGGCTTCTCAACCATTTCTTAGCTTCAAACTCCCATATCTCTCGAACGGATTGACGTAACCCAAAAATTCCTATTGCATCTGAAAGTAGAAACTCGCCCGATTGCAACGGTATGTGTATTTTTTCCCTAGGCCATTCTGGTTAAGCGTTTGGAGCAGCAGAATTTTGAAAAATTTTTTGCCTTCTCTACCATTTCTTGGCTTCAAACTCCCATATCTCGCGAACGGATTGACCTAACCCAAAAATTCCTATTGCATCTGAAAGTAGAAACTCACCCGATTACAACGGTATGTGTATTTTTTCCCTAGGCCATTCTGGTTAAGCGATTGGAGCAGCAGAAGTGCGAAAAATTTGTTGTCTTCTCAACCATTTCTTAGCTTCAAACTCCCATATCTCGCGAACGGATTGACCTATCCCAAAAATTCCTATTGCATCTGAAAGTAGAAACTCACCCGATTACAACGGTATGTGTATTTTTTCCCTAGGCCATTCTGGTTAAGCGATTGGAGCAGCAGAAGTGCGAAAAATTTGTTGTCTTCTCAACCATTTCTTAGCTTCAAACTCCCATATCTCTCGAACGGATTGACGTAACCCAAAAATTCCTATTGCATCTGAAAGTAGAAACTCGCCCGATTGCAACGGTATGTGTATTTTTTCCCTAGGCCATTCTGGTTAAGCGTTTGGAGCAGCAGAATTTTGAAAAATTTTTTGCCTTCTCTACCATTTCTTGGTTTCAAACTCCCATATCTCGCGAACGGATTGACCTAACCCAAAAATTCCTATTGCATCTGAAAGTAGAAACTCGCCCGATTACAACGGTATGTGTATTTTTTCCCTTGGCCATTCTGGTTAAGCGTTTGGAGCAGCAGAATTGTGAAAAATTTTTTGCCTTCTCTACCATTTCTTGGCTTCAAACTCCCATATCTCGCGAACGAATTGACCTAACCCAAAAATTCCTATTGCATCTGAAAGTAGAAACTCCCCCGATTACAACGGTATGTTTATTTTTTCCCTAGGCCATTCTAGTTAAGCGTTTGGAGCAGCAGAATTGCGAAAAATTTTTTGGCGTCTCAACCATTTCTTGGCTTCAAACTCCCATATCTCGCGAACGGATTGACCTAACCCAAAAATTCCTATTGCATCTGAAAGTAGAAACTCACCCGATTACAACGATATGTGTATTTTTTCCCTAGGCCATTCTGGTTAAGCGTTTGGAGCAGCAGAATTGTGAAAAATTTTTTGCCTTCTCTACCATTTCTTGGCTTCAAACTCCCATATCTCGCGAACAGACTGACATAACCCAAAAATTCCTATTGCATCTGAAAGTAGAAACTCGCCCGATTACAACGGTATGTGTATTTTTTCCCATGGCCATTTTGGTTAAGCGTTTGGAGCAGCAGAATTGCGAGAAATTTTTTGCCTTCTCAACCATTTCTTGGCTTCAAACTCCCATATCTCGCGAACGGATTGACCTAACCCAAAAATTCCTATTGCATCTGAAAGTAGAAACTCGCCCGATTACAACGGTATGTGTATTTTTTCCCTTGGCCATTCTGGTTAAGCGTTTGGAGCAGCAGAATTGTGAAAAATTTTTTGCCTTCTCTACCATTTCTTGGCTTCAAACTCCCATATCTCGCGAACAGACTGACCTAACCCAAAAATTCCTATTTCATCTGAAAGTAGAAACTCGCCCGATTACAGCGGTATGTGTATTTTTTCCCTTGGCCATTTTGGTTAAGCGTTTGGAGCAGCAGAATTGCGAAAAATTTTTTGCCTTCTCAACCATTTCTTGGCTTCAAACTCCCATATCTCGCGAACGGATTGACCTAACCCAAAAATTCCTATTGCATCTGAAAGTAGAAACTCGCCCGATTACAACGGTATGTGTATTTTTTCCCTTGGCCATTTTGGTTAAGCGTTTGGAGCAGCAGAATTGTGAAAAATTTTTTGCCTTCTCTACCATTTCTTGGGTTCAAACTCCCATATCTCGCGAACGGATTGACCTAACCCAAAAATTCCTATTGCATCTGAAAGTAGAAACTCACCCGATTACAACGGTATGTGTATTTTTCCCCTAGGCCATTCTGGTTAAGCGATTGGAGCAGCAGAAGTGCGAAAAATTTGTTGGCTTCTCAACCATTTCTTAGCTTCAAACTCCCATATCTCTCGAACGGATTGACGTAACCCAAAAATTCCTATTGCATCTGAAAGTAGAAACTCGCCCGATTGCAACGGTATGTGTATTTTTTCCCTAGGCCATTCTGGTTAAGCGTTTGGAGCAGCAGAATTTTGAAAAATTTTTTGCCTTCTCTACCATTTCTTGGCTTCAAACTCCCATATCTCGCGAACGGATTGACCTAACCCAAAAATTCCTATTGCATCTGAAAGTAGAAACTCACCCGATTACAACGGTATGTGTATTTTTTCCCTAGGCCATTCTGGTTAAGCGATTGGAGCAGCAGAAGTGCGAAAAATTTGTTGTCTTCTCAACCATTTCTTAGCTTCAAACTCCCATATCTCGCGAACGGATTGACCTATCCCAAAAATTCCTATTGCATCTGAAAGTAGAAACTCACCCGATTACAACGGTATGTGTATTTTTTCCCTAGGCCATTCTGGTTAAGCGATTGGAGCAGCAGAAGTGCGAAAAATTTGTTGTCTTCTCAACCATTTCTTAGCTTCAAACTCCCATATCTCTCGAACGGATTGACGTAACCCAAAAATTCCTATTGCATCTGAAAGTAGAAACTCGCCCGATTACAACGGTATGTGTATTTTTTCCCTAGGCCATTCTGGTTAAGCGTTTGGAGCAGCAGAATTGCGAAAAATTTTTTGCCTTCTCAACCATTTCTTGGCTTCAAAGTCCCATATCTCGCGAACGGATTGACCTAACCCAAAAATTCCTATTGCATCTGAAAGTAGAAACTCGCCCGATTACAACGGTATGTGTATTTTTTCCCTAGGCCATTCTGGTTAAGCGTTTGGAGCAGCAGAATTTTGAAAAATTTTTTGCCTTCTCTACCATTTCTTGGCTACAAACTCCCATATCTCGCGAACGGATTGACCTAACCCAAAAATTCCTATTGCATCTGAAAGTAGAAACTCGCCCGATTACAACGGTATGTGTATTTTTTCCCTAGGCCATTCTGGTTAAGCGTTTGGAGCAGCAGAATTGTGAAAAATTTTTTGCCTTCTCTACCATTTCTTGGCTTCAAACTCCCATATCTCGCGAACGGATTGACCTAACCCAAAAATTCCTATTGCATCTGAAAGTAGAAACTCGCCCGATTACAGCGGTATGTGTATTTTTTCCCTAGGCCATTCTGGTTAAGCGTTTGGAGCAGCAGAAGTGCGAAAAATTTGTTGTCTTCTCAACCATTTCTTAGCTTCAAACTCCCATATCTCGCGAACGGATTGACCTAACCCAAAAATTCCTATTGCATCTGAAAGTAGAAACTCACCCGATTACAACGGTATGTGTATTTTTCCCCTAGGCCATTCTGGTTAAGCGATTGGAGCAGCAGAAGTGCGAAAAATTCGTTGGCTTCTCAACCATTTCTTAGCTTCAAACTCCCATATCTCTCGAACGGATTGACGTAACCCAAAAATTCCTATTGCATCTGAAAGTAGAAACTCGCCCGATTGCAACGGTATGTGTATTTTTTCCCTAGGCCATTCTGGTTAAGCGTTTGGAGCAGCAGAATTTTGAAAAATTTTTTGCCTTCTCTACCATTTCTTGGCTTCAAACTCCCATATCTCGCGAACGGATTGACCTAACCCAAAAATTCCTATTGCATCTGAAAGTAGAAACTCACCCGATTACAACGGTATGTGTATTTTTTCCCTAGGCCATTCTGGTTAAGCGATTGGAGCAGCAGAAGTGCGAAAAATTTGTTGTCTTCTCAACCATTTCTTAGCTTCAAACTCCCATATCTCGCGAACGGATTGACCTATCCCAAAAATTCCTATTGCATCTGAAAGTAGAAACTCACCCGATTACAACGGTATGTGTATTTTTTCCCTAGGCCATTCTGGTTAAGCGATTGGAGCAGCAGAAGTGCGAAAAATTTGTTGTCTTCTCAACCATTTCTTAGCTTCAAACTCCCATATCTCTCGAACGGATTGACGTAACCCAAAAATTCCTATTGCATCTGAAAGTAGAAACTCGCCCGATTGCAACGGTATGTGTATTTTTTCCCTAGGCCATTCTGGTTAAGCGTTTGGAGCAGCAGAATTTTGAAAAATTTTTTGCCTTCTCTACCATTTCTTGGTTTCAAACTCCCATATCTCGCGAACGGATTGACCTAACCCAAAAATTCCTATTGCATCTGAAAGTAGAAACTCGCCCGATTACAACGGTATGTGTATTTTTTCCCTTGGCCATTCTGGTTAAGCGTTTGGAGCAGCAGAATTGTGAAAAATTTTTTGCCTTCTCTACCATTTCTTGGCTTCAAACTCCCATATCTCGCGAACGAATTGACCTAACCCAAAAATTCCTATTGCATCTGAAAGTAGAAACTCCCCCGATTACAACGGTATGTTTATTTTTTCCCTAGGCCATTCTAGTTAAGCGTTTGGAGCAGCAGAATTGCGAAAAATTTTTTGGCGTCTCAACCATTTCTTGGCTTCAAACTCCCATATCTCGCGAACGGATTGACCTAACCCAAAAATTCCTATTGCATCTGAAAGTAGAAACTCACCCGATTACAACGATATGTGTATTTTTTCCCTAGGCCATTCTGGTTAAGCGTTTGGAGCAGCAGAATTGTGAAAAATTTTTTGCCTTCTCTACCATTTCTTGGCTTCAAACTCCCATATCTCGCGAACAGACTGACATAACCCAAAAATTCCTATTGCATCTGAAAGTAGAAACTCGCCCGATTACAACGGTATGTGTATTTTTTCCCATGGCCATTTTGGTTAAGCGTTTGGAGCAGCAGAATTGCGAGAAATTTTTTGCCTTCTCAACCATTTCTTGGCTTCAAACTCCCATATCTCGCGAACGGATTGACCTAACCCAAAAATTCCTATTGCATCTGAAAGTAGAAACTCGCCCGATTACAACGGTATGTGTATTTTTTCCCTTGGCCATTCTGGTTAAGCGTTTGGAGCAGCAGAATTGTGAAAAATTTTTTGCCTTCTCTACCATTTCTTGGCTTCAAACTCCCATATCTCGCGAACAGACTGACCTAACCCAAAAATTCCTATTTCATCTGAAAGTAGAAACTCGCCCGATTACAGCGGTATGTGTATTTTTTCCCTTGGCCATTTTGGTTAAGCGTTTGGAGCAGCAGAATTGTGAAAAATTTTTTGCCTTCTCAACCATTTCTTGGCTTCAAACTCCCATATCTCGCGAACGGATTGACCTAACCCAAAAATTCCTATTGCATCTGAAAGTAGAAACTCGCCCGATTACAACGGTATGTGTATTTTTTCCCTTGGCCATTTTGGTTAAGCGTTTGGAGCAGCAGAATTGTGAAAAATTTTTTGCCTTCTCTACCATTTCTTGGGTTCAAACTCCCATATCTCGCGAACGGATTGACCTAACCCAAAAATTCCTATTGCATCTGAAAGTAGAAACTCACCCGATTACAACGGTATGTGTATTTTTTCCCTAGGCCATTCTGGTTAAGCGATTGGAGCAGCAGAAGTGCGAAAAATTTGTTGTCTTCTCAACCATTTCTTAGCTTCAAACTCCCATATCTCGCGAACGGATTGACCTAACCCAAAAATTCCTATTGCATCTGAAAGTAGAAACTCGCCCGATTACAACGGTATGTGTATTTTTTCCCTTGGCCATTCTGGTTAAGCGTTTGGAGCAGCAGAATTGTGAAAAATTTTTTGCCTTCTCTACCATTTCTTGGCTTCAAACTCCCATATCTCGCGAACGAATTGACCTAACCCAAAAATTCCTATTGCATCTGAAAGTAGAAACTCCCCCGATTACAACGGTATGTTTATTTTTTCCCTAGGCCATTCTAGTTAAGCGTTTGGAGCAGCAGAATTGCGAAAAATTTTTTGGCGTCTCAACCATTTCTTGGCTTCAAACTCCCATATCTCGCGAACGGATTGACCTAACCCAAAAATTCCTATTGCATCTGAAAGTAGAAACTCACCCGATTACAACGATATGTGTATTTTTTCCCTAGGCCATTCTGGTTAAGCGTTTGGAGCAGCAGAATTGTGAAAAATTTTTTGCCTTCTCTACCATTTCTTGGCTTCAAACTCCCATATCTCGCGAACAGACTGACATAACCCAAAAATTCCTATTGCATCTGAAAGTAGAAACTCGCCCGATTACAACGGTATGTGTATTTTTTCCCATGGCCATTTTGGTTAAGCGTTTGGAGCAGCAGAATTGCGAGAAATTTTTTGCCTTCTCAACCATTTCTTGGCTTCAAACTCCCATATCTCGCGAACGGATTGACCTAACCCAAAAATTCCTATTGCATCTGAAAGGAGAAACTCGCCCGATTACAACGGTATGTGTATTTTTTCCCTTGGCCATTCTGGTTAAGCGTTTGGAGCAGCAGAATTGTGAAAAATTTTTTGCCTTCTCTACCATTTCTTGGCTTCAAACTCCCATATCTCGCGAACAGACTGACCTAACCCAAAAATTCCTATTTCATCTGAAAGTAGAAACTCGCCCGATTACAGCGGTATGTGTATTTTTTCCCTTGGCCATTTTGGTTAAGCTTTTGGAGCAGCAGAATTGCGAAAAATTTTTTGCCTTCTCAACCATTTCTTGGCTTCAAACTCCCATATCTCGCGAACGGATTGACCTAACCCAAAAATTCCTATTGCATCTGAAAGTAGAAACTCGCCCGATTACAACGGTATGTGTATTTTTTCCCTTGGCCATTTTGGTTAAGCGTTTGGAGCAGCAGAATTGTGAAAAATTTTTTGCCTTCTCTACCATTTCTTGGGTTCAAACTCCCATATCTCGCGAACGGATTGACCTAACCCAAAAATTCCTATTGCATCTGAAAGTAGAAACTCACCCGATTACAACGGTATGTGTATTTTTTCCCTAGGCCATTCTGGTTAAGCGATTGGAGCAGCAGAAGTGCGAAAAATTTGTTGTCTTCTCAACCATTTCTTAGCTTCAAACTCCCATATCTCTCGAACGGATTGACGTAACCCAAAAATTCCTATTGCATCTGAAAGTAGAAACTCGCCCGATTGCAACGGTATGTGTATTTTTTCCCTAGGCCATTCTGGTTAAGCGTTTGGAGAAGCAGAATTTTGAAAAATTTTTTGCCTTCTCTACCATTTCTTGGTTTCAAACTCCCATATCTCGCGAACGGATTGACCTAACCCAAAAATTCCTATTGCATCTGAAAGTAGAAACTCGCCCGATTACAACGGTATGTGTATTTTTTCCCTTGGCCATTCTGGTTAAGCGTTTGGAGCAGCAGAATTGTGAAAAATTTTTTGCCTTCTCTACCATTTCTTGGCTTCAAACTCCCATATCTCGCGAACGAATTGACCTAACCCAAAAATTCCTATTGCATCTGAAAGTAGAAACTCCCCCGATTACAACGGTATGTTTATTTTTTCCCTAGGGCATTCTAGTTAAGCGTTTGGAGCAGCAGAATTGCGAAAAATTTTTTGGCGTCTCAACCATTTCTTGGCTTCAAACTCCCATATCTCGCGAACGGATTGACCTAACCCAAAAATTCCTATTGCATCTGAAAGTAGAAACTCACCCGATTACAACGATATGTGTATTTTTTCCCTAGGCCATTCTGGTTAAGCGTTTGGAGCAGCAGAATTGTGAAAAATTTTTTGCCTTCTCTACCATTTCTTGGCTTCAAACTCCCATATCTCGCGAACAGACTGACATAACCCAAAAATTCCTATTGCATCTGAAAGTAGAAACTCGCCCGATTACAGCGGTATGTGTATTTTTTCCCTTGGCCATTTTGGTTAAGCGTTTGGAGCAGCAGAATTGCGAAAAATTTTTTGCCTTCTCAACCATTTCTTGGCTTCAAACTCCCATATCTCGCGAACGGATTGACCTAACCCAAAAATTCCTATTGCATCTGAAAGTAGAAACTCGCCCGATTACAACGGTATGTGTATTTTTTCCCTAGCCCATTCTGGTTAAGCGTTTGGAGCAGCAGAATTGTGAAAAATTTTTTGCCTCCTCTACCATTTCTTGGTTTCAAACTCCTATATCTCGCGAACAGACTGACCTAACCCAAAAATTCCTATTGCATCTGAAAGTAGAAACTCGCCCGATTACAGCGGTATGTGTATTTTTTCCCATGGCCATTTTGGTTAAGCGTTTGGAGCAGCAGAATTGCGAGAAATTTTTTGCCTTCTCAACCATTTCTTGGCTTCAAACTCCCATATCTCGCGAACGGATTGACCTAACCCAAAAATTCCTATTGCATCTGAAAGTAGAATCTCGCCCGATTACAACGGTATGTGAATTTTTTCCCTTGGCCATTCTGGTTAAGCGTTTGGAGCAGCAGAATTGTGAAAAATTTTTTGCCTTCTCTACCATTTCTTGGCTTCAAACTCCCATATCTCGCGAACAGACTGACCTAACCCAAAAATTCCTATTTCATCTGAAAGTAGAAACTCGCCCGATTACAGCGGTATGTGTATTTTTTCCCTTGGCCATTTTGGTTAAGCGTTTGGAGCAGCAGAATTGCGAAAAATTTTTTGCCTTCTCAACCATTTCTTGGCTTCAAACTCCCATATCTCGCGAACGGATTGACCTAACCCAAAAATTCCTATTGCATCTGAAAGTAGAAACTCGCCCGATTACAACGGTATGTGTATTTTTTCCCTTGGCCATTTTGGTTAAGCGTTTGGAGCAGCAGAATTGTGAAAAATTTTTTGCCTTCTCTACCATTTCTTGGGTTCAAACTCCCATATCTCGCGAACGGATTGACCTAACCCAAAAATTCCTATTGCATCTGAAAGTAAAAATTCGCCCGATTACAACGGTATGTTTATTTTTTCCCTAGGTCATTCTAGTTAAGCGTTTGGAGCAGCAGAATTGCGAAAAATTTTTTGCCTTCTCAACCATTTCTTGTCTTCAAACTCCCATATCTCGCGAACTGTTTCACCTAACCCAAAAATTCCTATTGCATCTGAAGGTAGAAACTCGCCCGATTACAACGGTATGTGTATTTTTTCCCTAGCCCATTCTGGTTAAGCGTTTGGAGCAGCAGAATTGTGAAAAATTTTTTGCCTTCTCTACCATTTCTTGGCTTCAAACTCCCATATCTCGCGAACGGATTGACCTAACCCAAAAATTCCTATTGCATCTGAAAGTAGAAACTCGCCAGATTACAGCGGTATGTGTATTTTTTCCCTTGGCCATTTTGGTTAAGCGTTTCGGGCAGCAGAAATGTGAAAAATTTTTTGCCTTCTCTACCATTTCTTAGCTTCAAACTCCCATATCTCGCGAACGGATTGACCTAACCCAAAAATTCTTATTGCATCTGAAAGTAGAAGCTCGCCCGATTACAACGGTATGTTTATTTTTTCCCTAGGTCATTCTGGTTAAGCGTTTGGAGCAGCAGAATTGCGAAAAATTTTTTGGCTTCTCAACCATTTCTTGGCTTCAAACTCCCATATCTCGCGAACGGATTGACCTAACCCAAAAATTCCTATTGCATCTGAAAGTAGAAACTCACCCGATTACAACGGTATGTGTATTTTTTCCCTAGGCCATTCTGGTTAAGCGTTTGGAGCAGCAGAAGTGCGAAAAATTTGTTGTCTTCTCAACCATTTCTTAGCTTCAAACTCCCATATCTCTCGAACGGATTGACGTAACCCAAAAATTCCTATTGCATCTGAAAGTAGAAACTCGCCCGATTACAACCGTATGTGTATTTTTTCCGTAGGCCATTCTGGATAAGCGTTTGGAGCAGCAGAATTGCGAAAAATTTTTTGCCTTCTCAACCATTTCTTGGCTTCAAAGTCCCATATCTCGCGAACGGATTGACCTAACCCAAAAATTCCTATTGCATCGGAAAGTAGAAACTCGCCCGATTACAACGGTATGTGTATTTTTTCCCTAGGCCATTCTGGTTAAGCGTTTGGAGCAGCAGAATTTTGAAAAATTTTTTGCCTTCTCTACCATTTCTTGGCTTCAAACTCCCATATCTCGCGAACGGATTGACCTAACCCAAAAATTCCTATTGCATCTGAAAGTAGAAACTCGCCCGATTACAACGGTATGTTTATTTTTTCCCTAGGTCATTCTAGTTAAGCGTTTGGAGCAGCAGAATTGCGAAAAATTTTTTGGCTTCTCAACCATTTCTTGGCTTCAAACTCCCATATCTCGCGAACGGATTGACCTAACCCAAAAATTCCTATTGCATCTGAAAGTAGAAACTCACCCGATTACAACGGTATGTGTATTTTTTCCCTAGGCCATTCTGGTTAAGCGTTTGGAGCAGCAGAATTGTGAAAAATTTTTTGCCTTCTCTACCATTTCTTGGCTTCAAACTCCCATATCTCGCGAACGGATTGACCTAACCCAAAGATTCCTATTGCATCTGAAGGTAGAAACTCGCCCGATTACAACGGTATGTGTATTTTTTCCCTAGGCCATTCTGGTTAAACGTTTGGAGCAGCAGAATTGCGAAAAATTTTTTGCCTTCTCAACCATTTCTTTTCTTCAAACTCCCATATCTCGCGAACGGATTGACCTAACCCAAAAATTCCTTTTGCATCTGAAAGTAAAAACTCGCCCGATTACAACGGTATGTGTATTTTTTCCCTAGGTAATTCTGGTTAAGCGTTTGGAGCAGCAGAAGTGCGAAAAATTTGTTGTCTTCTCAACCATTTCTTAGCTTCAAACTCCCATATCTCTCGAACGGATTGACGTAACCCAAAAATTCCTATTGCATCTGAAAGTAGAAACTCGCCCGATTACAACGGTATGTGTATTTTTTCCCTAGGCCATTCTGGTTAAGCGTTTGGAGCAGCAGAATTGCGAAAAATTTTTTGCCTTCTCAACCATTTCTTGGCTTCAAAGTCCCATATCTCGCGAACGGATTGACCTAACCCAAAAATTCCTATTGCATCTGAAAGTAGAAACTCGCCCGATTACAGCGGTATGTGTATTTTTTCCCTAGGCCATTCTGGTTAAGCGTTCGGAGCAGCAGAATTGCGAAAAATTTTTTGCCTTCTCAACCATTTCTTGTCTTCAAACTCCCATATCTCGCGAACGGATTGACCTAACCCAAAAATTCCTATTGCATCTGAAAGTAGAAACTCGCCCGATTACAACGGTATGTGTATTTTTTCCCTAGCCCATTCTGGTTAAGCGTTTGGAGCAGCAGAATTGTGAAAAATTTTTTGCCTTCTCTACCATTTCTTGGCTTCAAACTCCCATATCTCGCGAACGGATTGACCTAACCCAAAAATTCCTATTGCATCTGAAAGTAGAAACTCCCCCGATTACAACGGTATGTTTATTTTTTCCCTAGGCCATTCTAGTTAAGCGTTTGGAGCAGCAGAATTGCGAAAAATTTTTTGGCTTCTCAACCATTTCTTGGCTTCAAACTCCCATATCTCGCGAACGGATTGACCTAACCCAAAAATTCCTATTGCATCTGAAAGTAGAAACTCGCCCGATTACAACGGTATGTGTATTTTTTCCCTAGGCCATTCTGGTTAAGCGTTTGGAGCAGCAGAATTGTGAAAAATTTTTTTCCTTCTCTACCATTTCTTGGCTTCAAACTCCCATATCTCGCGAACGGATTGACCTAACCCAAAAATTCCTATTGCATCTGAAAGTAGAAACTCGCCCGATTACAGCGGTATGTGTATTTTTTCCCTAGGCCATTCTGGTTAAGCGTTCGGAGCAGCAGAATTGCGAAAAATTTTTTGCCTTCTCAACCATTTCTTGTCTTCAAACTCCCATATCTCGCGAACGGATTGACCTAACCCAAAAATTCCTATTGCATCTGAAAGTAGAAACTCGCCCGATTACAGCGGTATGTGTATTTTTTCCCTTGGCCATTTTGGTTAAGCGTTTGGAGCAGCAGAATTGCGAAAAATTTTTTGCCTTCTCAACCATTTCTTGGCTTCAAACTCCCATATCTCGCGAACGGATTGACCTAACCCAAAAATTCCTATTGCATCTGAAAGTAGAAACTCGCCCGATTACAACGGTATGTGTATTTTTTCCCTAGGGCATTCTGGTTAAGCGTTTGGAGCAGCAGAATTGTGAAAAATTTTTTGCCTTCTCTACCATTTCTTGGCTTCAAACTCCCATATCTCGCGAACGAATTGACCTAACCCAAAAATTCCTATTGCATCTGAAAGTAGAAACTCCCCCGATTACAACGGTATGTTTATTTTTTCCCTAGGCCATTCTAGTTAAGCGTTTGGAGCAGCAGAATTGCGAAAAATTTTTTGGCTTCTCAACCATTTCTTGGCTTCAAACTCCCATATCTCGCGAACGGATTGACCTAACCCAAAAATTCCTATTGCATCTGAAAGTAGAAACTCACCCGATTACAACGATATGTGTATTTTTTCCCTAGGCCATTCTGGTTAAGCGTTTGGAGCAGCAGAAGTGCGAAAAATTTTTTGCCTTCTCAACCATTTCTTGGCTTCAAAGTCCCATATCTCGCGAACGGATTGACCTAACCCAAAAATTCCTATTGCATCTGAAAGTAGAAACTCGCCCGATTACAGCGGTATGTGTATTTTTTCCCTAGGCCATTCTGGTTAAGCGTTCGGAGCAGCAGAATTGCGAAAAATTTTTTGCCTTCTCAACCATTTCTTGTCTTCAAACTCCCATATCTCGCGAACGGATTGACCTAACCCAAAAATTCCTATTGCATCTGAAAGTAGAAACTCGCCCGATTACAACGGTATGTGTATTTTTTCCCTAGCCCATCCTGGTTAAGCGTTTGGAGCAGCAGAATTGTGAAAAATTTTTTGCCTTCTCTACCATTTCTTGGCTTCAAACTCCCATATCTCGCGAACGGATTGACCTAACCCAAAAATTCCTATTGCATCTGAAAGTAGAAACTCCCCCGATTACAACGGTATGTTTATTTTTTCCCTAGGCCATTCTAGTTAAGCGTTTGGAGCAGCAGAATTGCGAAAAATTTTTTGGCTTCTCAACCATTTCTTGGCTTCAAACTCCCATATCTCGCGAACGGATTGACCTAACCCAAAAATTCCTATTGCATCTGAAAGTAGAAACTCGCCCGATTACAACGGTATGTGTATTTTTTCCCTAGGCCATTCTGGTTAAGCGTTTGGAGCAGCAGAATTGTGAAAAATTTTTTGCCTTCTCTACCATTACTTGGCTTCAAACTCCCATATCTCGCGAACGGATTGACCTAACCCAAAAATTCCTATTGCATCTGAAAGTAGAAACTCGCCCGATTACAGCGGTATGTGTATTTTTTCCCTAGGCCATTCTGGTTAAGCGTTCGGAGCAGCAGAATTGCGAAAAATTTTTTGCCTTCTCAACCATTTCTTGTCTTCAAACTCCCATATCTCGCGAACGGATTGACCTAACCCAAAAATTCCTATTGCATCTGAAAGTAGAAACTCGCCCGATTACAGCGGTATGTGTATTTTTTCCCTTGGCCATTTTGGTTAAGCGTTTGGAGCAGCAGAATTGCGAAAAATTTTTTGCCTTCTCAACCATTTCTTGGCTTCAAACTCCCATATCTCGCGAACGGATTGACCTAACCCAAAAATTCCTATTGCATCTGAAAGTAGAAACTCGCCCGATTACAACGGTATGTGTATTTTTTCCCTAGGGCATTCTGGTTAAGCGTTTGGAGCAGCAGAATTGTGAAAAATTTTTTGCCTTCTCTACCATTTCTTGGCTTCAAACTCCCATATCTCGCGAACGAATTGACCTAACCCAAAAATTCCTATTGCATCTGAAAGTAGAAACTCCCCCGATTACAACGGTATGTTTATTTTTTCCCTAGGCCATTCTAGTTAAGCGTTTGGAGCAGCAGAATTGCGAAAAATTTTTTGGCTTCTCAACCATTTCTTGGCTTCAAACTCCCATATCTCGCGAACGGATTGACCTAACCCAAAAATTCCTATTGCATCTGAAAGTAGAAACTCACCCGATTACAACGATATGTGTATTTTTTCCCTAGGCCATTCTGGTTAAGCGTTTGGAGCAGCAGAATTGCGAAAAATTTTTTGCCTTCTCAACCACTTCTTGGCTTCAAACTCCCATATCTCGCGAACGGATTGACCTGACCCAAAAATTCCTATTGCATCTGAAAGTAGAAACTCGCCCGATTACAACGGTATGTGTATTTTTTCCCTAGGGCATTCTGGTTAAGCGTTTGGAGCAGCAGAATTGTGAAAAATTTTTTGCCGTCTCTACCATTTCTTGGCTTCAAACTCCCATATCTCGCGAACGAATTGACCTAACCCAAAAATTCCTATTGCATCTGAAAGTAGAAACTCCCCCGATTACAACGGTATGTTTATTTTTTCCCTAGGCCATTCTAGTTAAGCGTTTGGAGCAGCAGAATTGCGAAAAATTTTTTGGCTTCTCAACCATTTCTTGTCTTCAAACTCCCATATCTCGCGAACGGATTGACCTAACCCAAAAATTCCTATTGCATCTGAAAGTAGAAACTCACCCGATTACAACGATATGTGTATTTTTTCCCTAGGCCATTCTGGTTAAGCGTTTGGAGCAGCAGAAGTGCGAAAAATTTGTTGTCTTCTCAACCATTTCTTAGCTTCAAACTCCCATATCTCTCGAACGGATTGACGTAACCCAAAAATTCCTATTGCATCTGAAAGTAGAAACTCGCCCGATTACAACGGTATGTGTATTTTTTCCCTAGGCCATTCTGGTTAAGCGTTTGGAGCAGCAGAATTGCGAAAAATTTTTTGCCTTCTCAACCATTTCTTGGCTTCAAAGTCCCATATCTCGCGAACGGATTGACCTAACCCAAAAATTCCTATTGCATCTGAAAGTAGAAACTCGCCCGATTACAACGGTATGTGTATTTTTTCCCTAGGCCATTCTGGTTAAGCGTTTGGAGCAGCAGAATTGTGAAAAATTTTTTGCCTTCTCTATCATTTCTTGGCTTCAAACTCCCATATCTCGCGAACAGACTGACCTAACCCAAAAATTCCTATTGCATCTGAAAGTAGAAACTCGCCCGATTACAGCGGTATGTGTATTTTTTCCCTTGGCCATTTTGGTTAAGCGTTTGGAGCAGCAGAATTGCGAAAAATTTTTTGGCTTCTCAACCATTTCTTGGCTTCAAACTCCCATATCTCGCGAACGAATTGACCTAACCCAAAAATGCCTATTGCATCTGAAAGTAGAAACTCCCCCGATTACAACGGTATGTTTATTTTTTCCCTAGGCCATTCTAGTTAAGCGTTTGGAGCAGCAGAATTGCGAAAAATTTTTTGGCTTCTCAACCATTTCTTGGCTTCAAACTCCCATATCTCGCGAACGGATTGACCTAACCCAAAAATTCCTATTGCACCTGAAAGTAGAAACTCACCCGATTACAACGATGTGTGTATTTTTTCCCTAGGCCATTCTGGTTAAGCGTTTGGAGCAGCAGAAGTGCGAAAAATTTTTTGCCTTCTCAACCATTTCTTGGCTTCAAAGTCCCATATCTCGCGAACGGATTGACCTAACCCAAAAATTCCTATTGCATCTGAAAGTAGAAACTCGCCCGATTACAACGGTATGTGTATTTTTTCCCTAGGCCATTCTGGTTAAGCGTTTGGAGCAGCAGAATTTTGAAAAATTTTTTGCCTTCTCTACCATTTCTTGGATACAAACTCCCATTTCTCGCGAACGGATTGACCTAACCCAAAAATTCCTATTGCATCTGAAAGTAGAAACTCGCCCGATTACAACGGTATGTGTATTTTTTCCCTAGGCCATTCTGGTTAAGCGTTTGGAGCAGCAGAATTGTGAAAAATTTTTTGCCTTCTCTACCATTTCTTGGCTTCAAACTCCCATATCTCGCGAACGGATTGACCTAACCCAAAAATTCCTATTGCATCTGAAAGTAGAAACTCCCCCGATTACAACGGTATGTTTATTTTTTCCCTAGGCCATTCTAGTTAAGCGTTTGGAGCAGCAGAATTGCGAAAAATTTTTTGGCTTCTCAAACATTTCTTGGCTTCAAACTCCCATATCTCGCGAACGGATTGACCTAACCCAAAAATGCCTATTGCATCTGAAAGTAGAAACTCCCCCGATTACAACGGTATGTTTATTTTTTCCCTAGGCCATTCTAGTTAAGCGTTTGGAGCAGCAGAATTGCGAAAAATTTTTTGGCTTCTCAACCATTTCTTGGCTTCAAACTCCCATATCTCGCGAACGGATTGACCTAACCCAAAAATTCCTATTGCACCTGAAAGTAGAAACTCACCCGATTACAACGATGTGTGTATTTTTTCCCTAGGCCATTCTGGTTAAGCGTTTGGAGCAGCAGAAGTGCGAAAAATTTTTTGCCTTCTCAACCATTTCTTGGCTTCAAAGTCCCATATCTCGCGAACGGATTGACCTAACCCAAAAATTCCTATTGCATCTGAAAGTAGAAACTCGCCCGATTACAACGGTATGTGTATTTTTTCCCTAGGCCATTCTGGTTAAGCGTTTGGAGCAGCAGAATTTTGAAAAATTTTTTGCCTTCTCTACCATTTCTTGGATACAAACTCCCATATCTCGCGAACGGATTGACCTAACCCAAAAATTCCTATTGCATCTGAAAGTAGAAACTCGCCCGATTACAACGGTATGTGTATTTTTTCCCTAGGCCATTCTGGTTAAGCGTTTGGAGCAGCAGAATTGTGAAAAATTTTTTGCCTTCTCTACCATTTCTTGGCTTCAAACTCCCATATCTCGCGAACGGATTGACCTAACCCAAAAATTCCTATTGCATCTGAAAGTAGAAACTCCCCCGATTACAACGGTATGTTTATTTTTTCCCTAGGCCATTCTAGTTAAGCGTTTGGAGCAGCAGAATTGCGAAAAATTTTTTGGCTTCTCAACCATTTCTTGGCTTCAAACTCCCATATCTCGCGAACGGATTGACCTAACCCAAAAATTCCTATTGCATCTGAAAGTAGAAACTCACCCGATTACAACGGTATGTGTATTTTTTCCCTAGGCCATTCTGGTTAAGCGTTTGGAGCAGCAGAAGTGCGAAAAATTTGTTGTCTTCTCAACCATTTCATACCTTCAAACTCCCATATCTCTCGAACGGATTGACGTAACCCAAAAATTCCTATTGCATCTGAAAGTAGAAACTCCCCCGATTACAACGGTATGTTTATTTTTTCCCTAGGCCATTCTAGTTAAGCGTTTGGAGCAGCAGAATTGCGAAAAATTTTTTGGCTTCTCAACCATTTCTTGGCTTCAAACTCCCATATCTCGCGAACGGATTGACCTAACCCAAAAATTCCTATTGCACCTGAAAGTAGAAACTCACCCGATTACAACGGTATGTGTATTTTTTCCCTAGGCCATTCTGGTTAAGCGTTTGGAGCAGCAGAATTTTGAAAAATTTTTTGCCTTCTCTACCATTTCTTGGATACAAACTCCCATATCTCGCGAACGGATTGACCTAACCCAAAAATTCCTATTGCATCTGAGAGTAGAAACTCGCCCGATTACAACGGTATGTGTATTTTTTCCCTAGGCCATTCTGGTTAAGCGTTTGGAGCAGCAGAATTGTGAAAAATTTTTTGCCTTCTCTACCATTTCTTGGCTTCAAACTCCCATATCTCGCGAACGGATTGACCTAACCCAAAAATTCCTATTGCATCTGAAAGTAGAAACTCCCCCGATTACAACGGTATGTTTATTTTTTCCCTAGGCCATTCTAGTTAAGCGTTTGGAGCAGCAGAATTGCGAAAAATTTTTTGGCTTCTCAACCATTTCTTGGCTTCAAACTCCCATATCTCGCGAACGGATTGACCTAACCCAAAAATTCCTATTGCATCTGAAAGTAGAAACTCACCCGATTACAACGGTATGTGTATTTTTTCCCTAGGCCATTCTGGTTAAGCGTTTGGAGCAGCAGAAGTGCGAAAAATTTGTTGTCTTCTCAACCATTTCATACCTTCAAAATCCCATATCTCTCGAACGGATTGACGTAACCCAAAAATTCCTATTGCATCTGAAAGTAGAAACTCGCCCGATTACAACGGTATGTGTATTTTTTCCCTAGGCCATTCTGGTTAAGCGTTTGGAGCAGCAGAATTGTGAAAAATTTTTTGCCTTCTCTATCATTTCTTGGCTTCAAACTCCCATATCTCGCGAACAGACTGACCTAACCCAAAAATTCCTATTGCATCTGAAAGTAGAAACTCGCCCGATTACAGCGGTATGTGTATTTTTTCCCTTGGCCATTTTGGTTAAGCGTTTGGAGCAGCAGAATTGCGAAAAATTTTTTGCCTTCTCAACCATTTCTTGGCTTCAAACTCCCATATCTCGCGAACGGATTGACCTAACCCAAAAATTCCTATTGCATCTGAAAGTAGAAACTCGCCCGATTACAACGGTATGTGTATTTTTTCCCTAGGGCATTCTGGTTAAGCGTTTGGAGCAGCAGAATTGTGAAAAATTTTTTGCCTTCTCTACCATTTCTTGGCTTCAAACTCCCATATCTCGCGAACGAATTGACCTAACCCAAAAATTCCTATTGCATCTGAAAGTAGAAACTCCCCCGATTACAACGGTATGTTTATTTTTTCCCTAGGCCATTCTAGTTAAGCGTTTGGAGCAGCAGAATTGCGAAAAATTTTTTGGCTTCTCAACCATTTCTTGGCTTCAAACTCCCATATCTCGCGAACGGATTGACCTAACCCAAAAATTCCTATTGCATCTGAAAGTAGAAACGCACCCGATTACAACGATATGTGTATTTTTTCCCTAGGCCATTCTGGTTAAGCGTTTGGAGCAGCAGAATTTTGAAAAATTTGTTGCCTTCTCTACCATTTCTTGGCTACAAACTCCCATATCTCGCGAACGGATTGACCTAACCCAAAAATTCCTATTGCATCTGAAAGTAGAAACTCGCCCGATTACAACGGTATGTGTATTTTTTCCCTAGGCCATTCTGGTTAAGCGTTTGGAGCAGCAGAATTGTGAAAAATTTTTTGCCTTCTCTACCATTTCTTGGCTTCAAACTCCCATATCTCGCGAACGGATTGACCTAACCCAAAAATTCCTATTGCATCTGAAAGTAGAAACTCGCCCGATTACAGCAGTATGTGTATTTTTTCCCTAGGCCATTCTGGTTAAGCGTTCGGAGCAGCAGAATTGCGAAAAATTTTTTGCCTTCTCAACCATTTCTTGTCTTCAAACTCCCATATCTCGCGAACGGATTGACCTAACCCAAAAATTCCTATTGCATCTGAAAGTAGAAACTCGCCCGATTACAACGGTATGTGTATTTTTTCCCTAGCCCATTCTGGTTAAGCGTTTGGAGCAGCAGAATTGTGAAAAATTTTTTGCCTTCTCTACCATTTCATACCTTCAAACTCCCATATCTCTCGAACGGATTGACGTAACCCAAAAATTCCTATTGCATCTGAAAGTAGAAACTCGCCCGATTACAACGGTATGTGTATTTTTTCCCTTGGCCATTTTGGTTAAGCGTTTGGAGCAGCAGAATTGCGAAAAATTTTTTGGCTTCTCAACCATTTCTTGGCATCAAACTCCCATATCTCGCGAACGGATTGACCTAACCCAAAAATTCCTATTGCATCTGAAAGTAGAAACTCACCCGATTACAACGGCATGTGTATTTTTTCCCTAGGCCATTCTGGTTAAGCGTTTGGAGCAGCAGAATTGTCAAAAATTTTTTGCCCTCTCTACCATTTCTTGGCTTCAAACTCCCATATCTCGCGAACAGACTGACCTAACCCAAAAATTCCTATTGCATCTGAAAGTAGAAACTCGCCCGATTACAGCGGTATTTGTATTTTTTCCCTTGGCCATTTTGGTTAAGCGTTTGGAGCAGCAGAATTGCGAAAAATTTTTTGGCTTCTCAACCATTTCTTGGCTTCAAACTCCCATATCTCGCGAACGGATTGACCTATCCCAAAAATTCCTATTGCATCTGAAAGTAGAAACTCACCCGATTACAACGATATGTGTATTTTTTCCCTAGGCTATTCTGGTTAAGCGTTTGGAGCAGCAGAATTGTGAAAAATTTTTTGCCTTCTCTACCATTTCTTGGCTTCAAGCTCCCATATCTCGCGAACAGACTGACCTAACCCAAAAATTCCTATTGCATCTGAAAGTAGAAACTCGCCCGATTACAGCGGTATGTGTATTTTTTCCCTTGGCCATTTTGGTTAAGCGTTTGGAGCAGCAGAATTGCGAAAAATTTTTTGCCTTCTCAACCATTTCTTGGCTTCAAACTCCCATATCTCGCGAACGGATTGACTTAACCCAAAAATTCCTATTGCATCTGAAAGTAGAAACTCGCCCGATTACAACGGTATGTGTATTTTTTCCCTTGGCCATTTTGGTTAAGCGTTTGGAGCAGCAGAATTGTGAAAAATTTTTTGCCTTCTCTACCATTTCTTGGGTTCAAACTCCCATATCTCGCGAACGGATTGACCTAACCCAAAAATTCCTATTGCATCTGAAAGTAGAAACTCGCCCGACTACAACGGTATGTTTATTTTTTCCCTAGGTCATTCTAGTTAAGCGTTTGGAGCAGCAGAATTGCGAAAAATTTTTTGCCTTCTCAACCATTTCTTGTCTTCAAACTCCCATATCTCGCGAACGGTTTCACCTAACCCAAAAATTCCTATTGCATCTGAAGGTAGAAACTCGCCCGATTACAACGGTATGTGTATTTTTTCCCTAGCCCATTCTGGTTAAGCGTTTGGAGCAGCAGAATTGTGAAAAATTTTTTGCCTTCTCTACCATTTCTTGGCTTCAAACTCCCATATCTCGCGAACAGACTGACCTAACCCAAAAATTCCTATTGCATCTGAAAGTAGAAACTCGCCCGATTACAGCGGTATGTGTATTTTTTCCCTTGGCCATTTTGGTTAAGCGTTTCGGGCAGCAGAATTGTGAAAAATTTTTCGCCTTCTCTACCATTTCTTGGCTTCAAACACCCATATCTCGCGAACGGATTGACCTAACCCACAAATTCTTATTGCATCTGAAAGTAGAAGCTCGCCCGATTACAACGGTATGTTTATTTTTTCCCTAGGTCATTCTAGTTAAGCGTTTGGAGCAGCAGAATTGCGAAAAACTTTTTGGCTTCTCAACCATTTCTTGGCTTCAAACTCCCATATCTCTCGAACGGATTGACGCAACCCAAAAATTCCTATTGCATCTGAAAGTAGAAACTCGCCCGATTACAACCGTATGTGTATTTTTTCCCTAGGCCATTCTGGATAAGCGTTTGGAGCAGCAGAATTGCGAAAAATTTTTTGCCTTCTCAACCATTTCTTGGCTTCAAAGTCCCATATCTCGCGAACGGATTGACCTAACCCAAAAATTCCTATTGCATCTGAAAGTAGAAACTCGCCCGATTACAACGGTATGTGTATTTTTTCCCTAGGCCATTCTGGTTAAGCGTTTGGAGCAGCAGAATTGCGAAAAATTTTTTGCCTTCTCAACCATTTCTTGGCTTCAAAGTCCCATATCTCGCGAACGGATTGACCTAACCCAAAAATTCCTATTGCATCTAAAAGTAGAAACTCGCCCGATTACAACGGTATGTGTATTTTTTCCCTAGGCCATTCTGGTTAAGCGTTTGGAGCAGCAGAATTTTGAAAAATTTTTTGCCTTCTCTACCATTTCTTGGCTACAAACTCCCATTTCTCGCGAACGGATTGACCTAACCCAAAAATTCCTATTGCAACTGAAAGTAGAAACTCGCCCGATAACAACGGTATGTGTATTTTTTCCCTAGGCCATTCTGGTTAAGCGTTTGGAGCAGCAGAATTGTGAAAAATTTTTTGCCTTCTCTACCATTTCTTGGCTTCAAACTCCCATATCTCGCGAACGGATTGACCTAACCCAAAAATTCCTGTTGCATCTGAAAGTAGAAACTCGCCCGATTACAGCGGTATGTGTATTTTTTCCCTAGGCCATTCTGGTTAAGCGTTCGGAGCAGCAGAATTGCGAAAAATTTTTTGCCTTCTCAACCATTTCTTGTCTTCAAACTCCCATATCTCGCGAACGGATTGACCTAACCCAAAAATTCCTATTGCATCTGAAAGTAGAAACTCGCACGATTACAACGGTATGTGTATTTTTTCCCTAGCCCATTCTGGTTAAGCGTTTGGAGCAGCAGAATTGTGAAAAATTTTTTGCCTTCTCTACCATTTCTTGGCTTCAAACTCCCATATCTCGCGAACGGATTGACCTAACCCAAAAATTCTTATTGCATCTGAAAGTAGAAACTCGCCCGATTACAACGGTATGTTTATTTTTTCCCTAGGTTATTCTAGTTAAGCGTTTGGAGCAGCAGAATTGCGAAAAATTTTTTGGCTTCTCAACCATTTCTTGGCTTCAAACTCCCATATCTCGCGAACGGATTGACCTAACCCAAAAATTCCTATTGCATCTGAAACTAGAAACTCACCCGATTACAACGGTATGTGTATTTTTTCCCTAGGCCATTCTGGTTAAGCGTTTAGAGCAGCAGAAGTGCGAAAAATTTGTTGTCTTCTCAACCATTTCTTAGCTTCAAACTCCCATATCTCTCGAACGGATTGACGTAACCCAAAAATTCCTATTGCATCTGAAAGTAGAAACTCGCCCGATTACAACGGTATGTGTATTTTTTCCCTAGGCCATTCTGGTTAAGCGTTTGGAGCAGCAGAATTGCGAAAAATTGTTTGCCTTCTCAACCATTTCTTGGCTTCAAAGTCCCATATCTCGCGAACGGATTGACCTAACCCAAAAATTCCTATTGCATCTGAAAGTAGAAACTCACCCGATTACAACGACATGTGTATTTTTTCCCTAGGCCATTCTGGTTAAGCGTTTGGAGCAGCAGAATTGTGAAAAATTTTTTGCCCTCTCTACCATTTCTTGGCTTCAAACTCCCATATCTCGCGAACAGACTGACCTAACCCAAAAATTCCTATTGCATCTGAAAGTAGAAACTCGCCCGATTACAGCGGTATGTGTATTTTTTACCTTGGCCATTTTGGTTAAGCGTTTGGAGCAGCAGAATTGCGAAACATTTTTTGCCTTCTCAACCATTTCTTGTCTTCAAACTCCCATATCTCGCGAACGGATTGACCTCTACCCAAAAATTCCTATTGCATCTGAAAGTAGAAACTCACCCGATTACAACGACATGTGTATTTTTTCCCTAGGCCATTCTGGTTAAGCGTTTGGAGCAGCAGAATTGTGAAAAATTTTTTGCCCTCTCTACCATTTCTTGGCTTCAAACTCCCATTTCTCGCGAACAGACTGACCTAACCCAAAAATTCCGATTGCATCTGAAAGTAGAAACTCGCCCGATTACAGCGGTATGTGTATTTTTTCCCTTGGCCATTTTGGTTAAGCGTTTCGGGCAGCAGAATTGTGAAAAATTTTTTGCCTTCTCTACCATTTCTTGGCTTCAAACTCCCATATCTCGCGAACGGATTGACCTAACCCAAAAATTCCTATTGCATCTGAAAGTAGAAACTCGCCCGATTACAGCGGTATGTGTATTTTTTCCCTTGGCCATTTTGCTTAAGCGTTTGGAGCAGCAGAATTGTGAAAAATTTTTTGCCTTCTCTACCATTTCTTGGGTTCAAACTCCCATATCTCGCGAACGGATTGACCTAACCCAAAAATTCCTATTGCATCTGAAAGTAGAAACTCGCCCGATTACAACGGTATGTGTATTTTTTCCCTAGGCAATTCTGGTTAAGCGTTTGGAGCAGTAGAATTGCGAAAAATTTTTTGCCTTCTCAACCATTTCTTGGATTCAAAGTCCCATATCTCGCGAACGGATTGACCTAACCCAAAAATTCCTATTGCATCTGAAAGTAGAAACTCGCCCGATTACAACGGTATGTGTATTTTTTCCCTAGGCCATTCTGGTTAAGCGTTTGGAGCAGCAGAATTTTGAAAAATTTTTTGCCTTCTCTACCATTTCTTGGCTACAAACTCCCATATCTCGCGAACGGATTGACCTAACCCAAAAATTCCTATTGCATCTGAAACTAGAAACTCACCCGTTTACAACGGTATGTGTATTTTTTCCCTAGGCCATTCTGGTTAAGCGTTTAGAGCAGCAGAAGTGCGAAAAATTTGTTGTCTTCTCAACCATTTCTTAGCTTCAAACTCCCATATCTCTCGAACGGATTGACGTAACCCAAAAATTCCTATTGCATCTGAAAGTAGAAACTCGCCCGATTACAACGGTATGTGTATTTTTTCCCTAGGCCATTCTGGTTAAGCGTTTGGAGCAGCAGAATTGTGAAAAATTTTTTGCCCTCTCTACCATTTCTTGGCTTCAAACTCCCATATCTCGCGAACAGACTGACCTAACCCAAAAATTCCTATTGCATCTGAAAGTAGAAACTCGCCCGATTACAGCGGTATGTGTATTTTTTCCCTTGGCCATTTTGCTTAAGCGTTTGGAGCAGCAGAATTGTGAAAAATTTTTTGCCTTCTCTACCATTTCTTGGGTTCAAACTCCCATATCTCGCGAACGGATTGACCTAACCCAAAAATTCCTATTGCATCTGAAAGTAGAAACTCGCCCGATTACAACGGTATGTGTATTTTTTCCCTAGGCAATTCTGGTTAAGCGTTTGGAGCAGTAGAATTGCGAAAAATTTTTTGCCTTCTCAACCATTTCTTGGATTCAAAGTCCCATATCTCGCGAACGGATTGACCTAACCCAAAAATTCCTATTGCATCTGAAAGTAGAAACTCGCCCGATTACAACGGTATGTGTATTTTTTCCCTAGGCCATTCTGGTTAAGCGTTTGGAGCAGCAGAATTTTGAAAAATTTTTTGCCTTCTCTACCATTTCTTGGCTACAAACTCCCATATCTCGCGAACGGATTGACCTAACCCAAAAATTCCTATTGCATCTGAAACTAGAAACTCACCCGTTTACAACGGTATGTGTATTTTTTCCCTAGGCCATTCTGGTTAAGCGTTTAGAGCAGCAGAAGTGCGAAAAATTTGTTGTCTTCTCAACCATTTCTTAGCTTCAAACTCCCATATCTCTCGAACGGATTGACGTAACCCAAAAATTCCTATTGCATCTGAAAGTAGAAACTCGCCCGATTACAACCGTATGTGTATTTTTTCCCTAGGCCATTCTGGTTAAGCGTTTGGAGCAGCAGAATTGCGAAAAATTGTTTGCCTTCTCAACCATTTCTTGGCTTCAAAGTCCCATATCTCGCGAACGGATTGACCTAACCCAAAAATTCCTATTGCATCTGAAAGTAGAAACTCACCCGATTACAACGACATGTGTATTTTTTCCCTAGGCCATTCTGGTTAAGCGTTTGGAGCAGCAGAATTGTGAAAAATTTTTTGCCCTCTCTACCATTTCTTGGCTTCAAACTCCCATTTCTCGCGAACAGACTGACCTAACCCAAAAATTCCGATTGCATCTGAAAGTAGAAACTCGCCCGATTACAGCGGTATGTGTATTTTTTCCCTTGGCCATTTTGGTTAAGCGTTTCGGGCAGCAGAATTGTGAAAAATTTTTTGCCTTCTCTACCATTTCTTGGCTTCAAACTCCCATATCTCGCGAACGGATTGACCTAACCCAAAAATTCCTATTGCATCTGAAAGTAGAAACTCGCCCGATTACAGCGGTATGTGTATTTTTTCCCTTGGCCATTTTGCTTAAGCGTTTGGAGCAGCAGAATTGTGAAAAATTTTTTGCCTTCTCTACCATTTCTTGGGTTCAAACTCCCATATCTCGCGAACGGATTGACCTAACCCAAAAATTCCTATTGCATCTGAAAGTAGAAACTCGCCCGATTACAACGGTATGTGTATTTTTTCCCTAGGCCATTCTGGTTAAGCGTTTGGAGCAGCAGAATTGCGAAAAATTTTTTGCCTTCTCAACCATTTCTTGGCTTCAAAGTCCCATATCTCGCGAACGGATTGACCTAACCCAAAAATTCCTATTGCATCTGAAAGTAGAAACTCGCCCGATTACAACGGTATGTGTATTTTTTCCCTAGGCCATTCTGGTTAAGCGTTTGGAGCAGCAGAATTTTGAAAAATTTTTTGCCTTCTCTACCATTTCTTGGCTACAAACTCCCATTTCTCGCGAACGGATTGACCTAACCCAAAAATTCCTATTGCATCTGAAAGTAGAAACTCACCCGATTACAACGGTATGTGTATTTTTTCCCTAGGCCATTCTGGTTAAGCGTTTGGAGCAGCAGAAGTGCGAAAAATTTGTTGTCTTCTCAACCATTTCTTAGCTTCAAACTCCCATATCTCTCGAACGGATTGACGTAACCCAAAAATTCCTATTGCATCTGAAAGTAGAAACTCGCCCGATTACAACGGTATGTGTATTTTTTCCCTAGGCCATTCTGGTTAAGCGTTTGGAGCAGCAGAATTGCGAAAAATTGTTTGCCTTCTCAACCATTTCTTAGCTTCAAACTCCCATATCTCTCGAACGGATTGACGTAACCCAAAAATTCCTATTGCATCTGAAAGTAGAAACTCGCCCGATTACAACGGTATGTGTATTTTTTCCCTAGGCCATTCTGGTTAAGCGTTTGGAGCAGCAGAATTGCGAAAAATTTTTCGCCTTGTCAACCATTTCTTGTCTTGAAGCTCCCATAACTCGCGAACGGATTGACCTAACCCAAAAATTCCTATTGCATCTGAAAGTAGAAACTCGCCCGACTACAACGGTATGTGTATTTTTTCCCTAGGCAATTCTGGATAAGCGTTTGGAGCAGCAGAATTGTGAAAAATTTTTTGCCTTCTCAACCATTTCTTAGTTTCAAACTCCCATATCTCTCGAACGGATTGACCTAACGCAAAAATTCCTATTGCATCTGAAAGTAGAAACTCGCCCGATTACAACCGTAGGTGTATTTTTTCCCTAGGCCATTCTGGTTAAGCGTTTGGAGCAGCAGAATTGCGAAAAATTTTTTGCCTTCTCAACCATTTCTTGGCTTCAAACTCCCATATCTCGCGAACGGATTGACCTAACCCAAAAATTCCTATTGCATCTGAAAGTAGAAACTCGCCGGACCACAACGGTATGTGTATTTTTTCCCTAGGCCATTCTGGTTAAGCGTTTGGAGCAGCAGAATTGTGAAAAATTTTTTGCCTTCTCAACCATTTCTTAGTTTCAAACTCCCATATCTCTCGAACGGATTGACCTAACGCAAAAATTCCTATTGCATCTGAAAGTAGAAACTCGCCCGATTACAACCGTAGGTGTATTTTTTCCCTAGGCCATTCTGGTTAAGCGTTTGGAGCAGCAGAATTGTGAAAAATTTTTTGCCTTCTCTACCATTTCTTGGGTTCAAACTCCCATATCTCGCGAACGGATTGACCTAACCCAAAAATTCCTATTGCATCTGAAAGTAGAAACTCGCCCGATTACAACGGTATGTGTATTTTTTCCCTAGGCCATTCTGGTTAAGCGTTTGGAGCAGCAGAATTGCGAAAAATTTTTTGCCTTCTCAACCATTTCTTGGCTTCAAAGTCCCATATCTCGCGAACGGATTGACCTAACCCAAAAATTCCTATTGCATCTGAAAGTAGAAACTCGCCCGATTACAACGGTATGTGTATTTTTTCCCTAGGCCATTCTGGTTAAGCGTTTGGAGCAGCAGAATTTTGAAAAATTTTTTGCCTTCTCTACCATTTCTTGGCTACAAACTCCCATTTCTCGAGAACGGATTGACCTAACCCAAAAATTCCTATTGCATCTGAAAGTAGAAACTCACCCGATTACAACGGTATGTGTATTTTTTCCCTAGGCCATTCTGGTTAGGCGTTTGGAGCAGTAGAATTGCGAAAAATTTTTTGCCTTCTCAACCATTTCTTGGCTTCAAACTCCCATATCTCGCGAACGGATTGACCTAACCCAAAAATTCCTATTGCATCTGAAAGTAGAAACTCGCCCGATTACAGCGGTATGTGTATTTTTTCCCTTGGCCATTTTGGTTAAGCGTTTGGAGCAGCAGAATTGCGAAAAATTTTTTGCCTTCTCAACCATTTCTTGGCTTCAAACTCCCATATCTCGCGAACGGATTGACCTAACACAAACATTCCTATTGCATCTGAAAGTAGAAACTCGCCCGATTACAACGGTATGTGTATTTTTTCCCTTGGCCATTCTGGTTAAGCGTTTGGAGCCGCAGAATTGCGAAAAATTTTTTGCCTTCTCAACCATTTCTTGGCTTCAAAGTCCCATATCTCGCGAACGGATTGACCTAACCCAAAAATTCCTATTGCATCTGAAAGTAGAAACTCGCCCGATTACAACGGTATATGTATTTTTTCCCTAGGCCATTCTGGTTAAGCGTGTGGAGCAGCAGAATTGTGAAAAATTTTTTGCCTTCTCTACCATTTCTTGGCTACAAACTCCCATTTCTCGCGAACGGATTGACCTAACCCAAAAATTCCTATTGCATCTGAAAGTAGAAACTCACCCGATTACAACGGTATGTGTATTTTTTCCCTAGGCCATTCTGGTTAAGCGTTTGGAGCAGTAGAATTGCGAAAAATTTTTTGCCTTCTCAACCATTTCTTGGCTTCAAACTCCCATATCTCGCGAACGGATTGACCTAACCCAAAAATTCCTATTGCATCTGAAAGTAGAAACTCGCCCGATTACAGCGGTATGTGTATTTTTTCCCTTGGCCATTTTGGTTAAGCGTTTGGAGCAGCAGAATTGCGAAAAATTTTTTGCCTTCTCAACCATTTCTTGGCTTCAAACTCCCATATCTCGCGAACGGATTGACCTAACACAAACATTCCTATTGCATCTGAAAGTAGAAACTCGCCCGATTACAACGGTATGTGTATTTTTTCCCTTGGCCATTCTGGTTAAGCGTTTGGAGCCGCAGAATTGCGAAAAATTTTTTGCCTTCTCAACCATTTCTTGGCTTCAAAGTCCCATATCTCGCGAACGGATTGACCTAACCCAAAAATTCCTATTGCATCTGAAAGTAGAAACTCGCCCGATTACAACGGTATATGTATTTTTTCCCTAGGCCATTCTGGTTAAGCGTGTGGAGCAGCAGAATTGTGAAAAATTTTTTGCCTTCTCTACCATTTCTTGACTTCAACTCCCATATCTCGCGAACGGATTGACCTAACCCAAAAATTCCTATTGCATCTGAAAGTAGAAACTCGCCCGATTACAACGGTATGTGTATTTTTTCCCTAGGCCATTCTGGTTAAGCGTTTGGAGCAGCAGAATTGCGAAAAATTTTTTGCCTTCTCAACAATTTCTTGGCTTCAAACTCCCATATCTCGCGAACGAATTGACCTAACCCAAAAATTCCTATTGCATCTGAAAGTAGAAACTCGCCCGATTACAACGGAATGTGTATTTTTTCCCTAGACCATTCTGGTTAAGCGTTTGGAGCAGCAGAACTGCGAAAAATTTGTTGTCTTCTCAACCATTTCTTAGCTTCGAACTCCCATATCTCGCGAACGGATTGACCTAAACCAAAAATTCCTGTTGCATCTGAAAGTAGAAACTCGCCCGATTACAACGGAATGTGTATTTTTTCCCTAGGCCATTCTGGTTAAGCGTTTGGAGCAGCAGAACTGCGAAAAATTTGTTGTCTTCTCAACCATTTCTTGGCTTCAAACTGCCATATCTCGCGAACGGATTGACCTAACCCAAAAATTCCTATTGCATCTGAAAGTAGAAACTCGCCCGACTACAGCGGTATGTGTATTTTTCCCTAGGCCATTCTGGTTAAGCGTTTGGATCAGCAGAATTGCGAAAAATTGTATGCCTTCTCAACCATTTCTTGGCTTCAAACTCCCATATCTCGCGAACGGATTGACCTAACCCAAAAATTCCTATTGCATCTGAAAGTAGAAACTCGCCCGATTACAACGGTATGCGTATTTTTTCCCGAGGCCATTCTGGTTAAGCGTTTGGAGCAGCAGAATTGCGAAAAATTTTTTGCATTCTCAACCATTTCTTGTCTTCAAACTCCCATATCTCGCGAACGGATTGACCTAACCCAAAAATTCCTATTGCATCTGAAAGTAGAAACTCGCCCGATTACAGCGGTATGTGTATTTTTTCCCTTGGCCATTTTGGTTAAGCGTTTGGAGCAGCAGAATTGCGAAAAATTTTTTGCCTTCTCAACCATTTCTTGGCTTCAAACTCCCATATCTCGCGAACGAATTGACCTAACACAAACATTCCTATTGCATCTGAAAGTAGAAACTCGCCCGATTACAACGGTATGTGTATTTTTTCCCTTGGCCATTCTGGTTAAGCGTTTGGAGCCGCAGAATTGCGAAAAATTTTTTGCCTTCTCAACCATTTCTTGGCTTCAAAGTCCCATATCTCGCGAACGGATTGACCTAACCCAAAAATTCCTATTGCATCTGAAAGTAGAAACTCGCCCGATTACAACGGTATATGTATTTTTTCCCTAGGCCATTCTGGTTAAGCGTGTGGAGCAGCAGAATTGTGAAAAATTTTTTGCCTTCTCTACCATTTCTTGGCTACAAACTCCCATTTCTCGCGAACGGATTGACCTAACCCAAAAATTCCTATTGCATCTGAAAGTAGAAACTCACCCGATTACAACGGTATGTGTATTTTTTCCCTAGGCCATTCTGGTTAAGCGTTTGGAGCAGTAGAATTGCGAAAAATTTTTTGCCTTCTCAACCATTTCTTGGCTTCAAACTCCCATATCTCGCGAACGGATTGACCTAACCCAAAAATTCCTATTGCATCTGAAAGTAGAAACTCGCCCGATTACAGCGGTATGTGTATTTTTTCCCTTGGCCATTTTGGTTAAGCGTTTGGAGCAGCAGAATTGCGAAAAATTTTTTGCCTTCTCAACCATTTCTTGGCTTCAAACTCCCATATCTCGCGAACGGATTGACCTAACACAAACATTCCTATTGCATCTGAAAGTAGAAACTCGCCCGATTACAACGGTATGTGTATTTTTTCCCTTGGCCATTCTGGTTAAGCGTTTGGAGCCGCAGAATTGCGAAAAATTTTTTGCCTTCTCAACCATTTCTTGGCTTCAAAGTCCCATATCTCGCGAACGGATTGACCTAACCCAAAAATTCCTATTGCATCTGAAAGTAGAAACTCGCCCGATTACAACGGTATATGTATTTTTTCCCTAGGCCATTCTGGTTAAGCGTGTGGAGCAGCAGAATTGTGAAAAATTTTTTGCCTTCTCTACCATTTCTTGACTTCAACTCCCATATCTCGCGAACGGATTGACCTAACCCAAAAATTCCTATTGCATCTGAAAGTAGAAACTCGCCCGATTACAACGGTATGTGTATTTTTTCCCTAGGCCATTCTGGTTAAGCGTTTGGAGCAGCAGAATTGCGAAAAATTTTTTGCCTTCTCAACAATTTCTTGGCTTCAAACTCCCATATCTCGCGAACGAATTGACCTAACCCAAAAATTCCTATTGCATCTGAAAGTAGAAACTCGCCCGATTACAACGGAATGTGTATTTTTTCCCTAGACCATTCTGGTTAAGCGTTTGGAGCAGCAGAACTGCGAAAAATTTGTTGTCTTCTCAACCATTTCTTAGCTTCGAACTCCCATATCTCGCGAACGGATTGACCTAAACCAAAAATTCCTGTTGCATCTGAAAGTAGAAACTCGCCCGATTACAACGGAATGTGTATTTTTTCCCTAGGCCATTCTGGTTAAGCGTTTGGAGCAGCAGAACTGCGAAAAATTTGTTGTCTTCTCAACCATTTCTTGGCTTCAAACTGCCATATCTCGCGAACGGATTGACCTAACCCAAAAATTCCTATTGCATCTGAAAGTAGAAACTCGCCCGACTACAGCGGTATGTGTATTTTTCCCTAGGCCATTCTGGTTAAGCGTTTGGATCAGCAGAATTGCGAAAAATTGTATGCCTTCTCAACCATTTCTTGGCTTCAAACTCCCATATCTCGCGAACGGATTGACCTAACCCAAAAATTCCTATTGCATCTGAAAGTAGAAACTCGCCCGATTACAACGGTATGCGTATTTTTTCCCGAGGCCATTCTGGTTAAGCGTTTGGAGCAGCAGAATTGCGAAAAATTTTTTGCATTCTCAACCATTTCTTGTCTTCAAACTCCCATATCTCGCGAACGGATTGAACTAACCCAAAAATTCCTATTGCATCTGGAAGTAGAAACTCGCACGATTACAGCGGTATGTGTATTTTTTCCCTTGGCCATTTTGGTTAAGCGTTTGGAGCAGTAGAATTGCGAAAAATTTTTTGCCTTCTCAACCATTTCTTGGCTTCAAACTCCCATATCTCGCGAACGGATTGACCTAACCCAAAAATTCCTATTGCATCTGAAAGTAGAAACTCGCCCGATTACAACGGTATGTGTATTTTTTCCCTTGGCCATTCTGGTTAAGCGTTTGGAGCAGCAGAATTGTGAAAAATTTTTTGCCTTCTCTAGCATTTCTTGGCTTCAAACTCCCATATCTCGCGAACGGATTGACCTAACGCAAAAATTCCTATTGCATCTGAAAGTAGAAACTCGCCCGATTACAACGGTATGTGTATTTTTTCCCTAGGCCATTCTGGTTAAGCTCTTGGAGCAGCAGAATTGTGAAAAATTTTTTGCTTTCTCTACCATTTCTTGGCTTCAAACTCCCATATCTCGCGAACGGATTGACCTAACCCAAAAATTCCTATTGCATCTGAAAATAGAAACTCGCCCGATTACAACGGTATATGTATTTTTTCCCTAGGCCATTCTGGTTAAGCGTGTGGAGCAGCAGAATTGTGAAAAATTTTTTGCCTTCTCTACCATTTCTTGACTTCAACTCCCATATCTCGCGAACGGATTGACCTAACCCAAAAATTCCTATTGCATCTGAAAGTAGAAACTCGCCCGATTACAACGGTATGTGTATTTTTTCCCTAGGCCATTCTGGTTAAGCGTTTGGAGCAGCAGAATTGCGAAAAATTTTTTGCCTTCTCAACAATTTCTTGGCTTCAAACTCCCATATCTCGCGAACGAATTGACCTAACCCAAAAATTCCTATTGCATCTGAAAGTAGAAACTCGCCCGATTACAACGGAATGTGTATTTTTTCCCTAGGCCATTCTGGTTAAGCGTTTGGAGCAGCAGAACTGCGAAAAATTTGTTGTCTTCTCAACCATTTCTTAGCTTCAAACTCCCATATCTCGCGAACGGATTGACCTAAACCAAAAATTCCTGTTGCATCTGAAAGTAGAAACTCGCCCGATAACAACAGTATGTGTATTTTTCCCCTAGGCCATTCTGGTTAAGCGTTCGGAGCAGCAGAATTGCGAAAAATTTTTTGCCTTCTCAACCATTTCTTGTCTTCAAAGTCCCATATCTCGCAAACGGATTGACCTAACGCAAAAATTCCTATTGCATCTGAAAGTAGAAACTCGCCCGATTACAACGGTATGTGTATTTTTTCCCTAGGCCATTCTAGTTAAGCGTTTGCAGCAGCAGAATTGCGAAAAATTTTTCGCCTTCTAAACCATTTCTTAGTTTCAAACTCCCATATCTCTCGAACGGATTGACCTAACGCAAACATTCCTATTGCATCTGAAAGTAGAAACTCGCCCGATTACAACGGTATGTGTATTTTTTCCCTTGGCCATTCTGGTTAAGCGTTTGGAGCCGCAGAATTGCGAAAAATTTTTTGCCTTCTCAACCATTTCTTGGCTTCAAAGTCCCATATTTCGCGAACGGATTGACCTAACCCAAAAATTCCTATTGCATCTGAAAGTAGAAACTCGCCCGATTACAACGGTATATGTATTTTTTCCCTAGGCCATTCTGGTTAAGCGTGTGGAGCAGCAGAATTGTGAAAAATTTTTTGCCTTCTCTACCATTTCTTGACTTCAACTCCCATATCTCGCGAACGGATTGACCTAACCCAAAAATTCCTATTGCATCTGAAAGTAGAAACTCGCCCGATTACAACGGAATGTGTATTTTTTCCCTAGGCCATTCTGGTTAAGCGTTTGGAGCAGCAGAACTGCGAAAAATTTGTTGTCTTCTCAACCATTTCTTAGCTTCAAACTCCCATATCTCGCGAACGGATTGACCTAAACCAAAAATTCCTGTTGCATCTGAAAGTAGAAACTCGCCCGATAACAACAGTATGTGAATTTTTCCCCTAGGCCATTCTGGTTAAGCGTTCGGAGCAGCAGAATTGCGAAAAATTTTTTGCCTTCTCAACCATTTCTTGTCTTCAAAGTCCCATATCTCGCAAACGGATTGACCTAACGCAAAAATTCCTATTGCATCTGAAAGTAGAAACTCGCCCGATTACAACGGTATGTGTATTTTTTCCCTAGGCCATTCTAGTTAAGCGTTTGCAGCAGCAGAATTGCGAAAAATTTTTCGCCTTCTCAACCATTTCTTGGCTTCAAACTCCCATATCTCGCGAACGGATTGACCTAACCCAAAAATTCCTATTGCATCTGAAAGTAGAAACTCGCCCGATTACAACCGTATGTGTATTTTTTCCCTAGGCCATTCTGGTTAAGCGTTTGGAGCAGCAGAATTGCGAAAAATTTTTTGCCTTCTCAACCATTTCTTGGCTTCAAAGTCCCATATCTCGCGAACGGATTGACCTAACCCAAAAATTCCTACTGCATCTGAAAGTAGAAACTCGCCCGATTAGAACGGTATATGTATTTTTTCCCTAGGCCATTCTGGTTAAGCGTTTGGAGCAGCAGAATTGTGAAAAATTTTTTGCCTTCTCTACCATTTCTTGACTTCAACTCGCATATCTCGCGAACGGATTCACCTAACCCAAAAATTCCTATTGCATCTGCAAGTAGAAACTCGCCCGATTACAACGGTATGAGTATTTTTTCCCTAGGCCATTCTGGTTAAGCGTTTGGAGCAGCAGAATTGCGAAAAATTTTTTGCCTTCTCAACAATTTCTTGGCTTCAAACTCCCATATCTCGCGAACGAATTGACCTAACCCAAAAATTCCTATTGCATCTGAAAGTAGAAACTCGCCCGATTACAACGGAATGTGTATTTTTTCCCTAGGCCATTCTGGTTAAGCGTTTGGAGCAGCAGAACTGCGAAAAATTTGTTGTCTTCTCAACCATTTCTTAGCTTCAAACTCCCATATCTCGCGAACGGATTGACCTAAACCAAAAATTCCTGTTGCATCTGAAAGTAGAAACTCGCCCGATAACAACAGTATGTGTATTTTTCCCCTAGGCCATTCTGGTTAAGCGTTCGGAGCAGCAGAATTGCGAAAAATTTTTTGCCTTCTCAACCATTTCTTGTCTTCAAAGTCCCATATCTCGCAAACGGATTGACCTAACCCAAAAATTCCTATTGCATCTGAAAGTAGAAACTCGCCCGATTACAACGGTATGTGTATTTTTTCCCTAGGCCATTCTAGTTAAGCGTTTGGAGCAGCAGAATTGCGAAAAATTTTTCGCCTTCTCAACCATTTCTTAGTTTCAAACTCCCATATCTCTCGAACGGATTGACCTAACGCAAAAATTCCTATTGCATCTGAAAGTAGAAACTCGCCCGATTACAACCGTTTGTGTATTTTTTCCCTAGGCCATTCTGGTTAAGCGTTTGGAGCAGCAGAATTGCGAAAAATTTTTTGCCTTCTCAACCATTTCTTGGCTTCAAACTCCCATATCTCGCGAACGGATTGACCTAACCCAAAAATTCCTATTGCATCTGAAAGTAGAAACTCGCCCGATTACAACTGTATGTGTATTTTTTCCCGAGGCCATTCTGGTTAAGCGTTCGGAGCAGCAGAATTGCGAAAAATTTTTTGCCTTCTCAACCATTTCTTGTCTTCAAAGTCCCATATCTCGCAAACGGATTGACCTAACCCAAAAATTCCTATTGCATCTGAAAGTAGAAACTCGCCCGATTACAACGGTATGTGTATTTTTTCCCTAGGCCATTCTGGTTAAGCGTTTGGAGCAGCAGAATTGTGAAAAATTTTTTGCCTTCTCTACCATTTCTTGACTTCAACTCGCATATCTCGCGAACGGATTCACCTAACCCAAAAATTCCTATTGCATCTGCAAGTAGAAACTCGCCCGATTACAACGGTATGAGTATTTTTTCCCTAGGCCATTCTGGTTAAGCGTTTGGAGCAGCAGAATTGCGAAAAATTTTTTGCCTTCTCAACAATTTCTTGGCTTCAAACTCCCATATCTCGCGAACGAATTGACCTAACCCAAAAATTCCTATTGCATCTGAAAGTAGAAACTCGCCCGATTACAACGGAATGTGTATTTTTTCCCTAGGCCATTCTGGTTAAGCGTTTGGAGCAGCAGAACTGCGAAAAATTTGTTGTCTTCTCAACCATTTCTTAGCTTCAAACTCCCATATCTCGCGAACGGATTGACCTAAACCAAAAATTCCTGTTGCATCTGAAAGTAGAAACTCGCCCGATAACAACAGTATGTGTATTTTTCCCCTAGGCCATTCTGGTTAAGCGTTCGGAGCAGCAGAATTGCGAAAAATTTTTTGCCTTCTCAACCATTTCTTGTCTTCAAAGTCCCATATCTCGCAAACGGATTGACCTAACCCAAAAATTCCTATTGCATCTGAAAGTAGAAACTCGCCCGATTACAACGGTATGTGTATTTTTTCCCTAGGCCATTCTAGTTAAGCGTTTGGAGCAGCAGAATTGCGAAAAATTTTTCGCCTTCTCAACCATTTCTTAGTTTCAAACTCCCATATCTCTCGAACGGATTGACCTAACGCAAAAATTCCTATTGCATCTGAAAGTAGAAACTCGCCCGATTACAACCGTTTGTGTATTTTTTCCCTAGGCCATTCTGGTTAAGCGTTTGGAGCAGCAGAATTGCGAAAAATTTTTTGCCTTCTCAACCATTTCTTGGCTTCAAACTCCCATATCTCGCGAACGGATTGACCTAACCCAAAAATTCCTATTGCATCTGAAAGTAGAAACTCGCCCGATTACAACTGTATGTGTATTTTTTCCCGAGGCCATTCTGGTTAAGCGTTTGGAGCAGCAGAATTGCGAAAAATTTTTTGCATTCTCAACCATTTCTTGTCTTCAAACTCCCATATCTCGCGAACGGATTGAACTAACCCAAAAATTCCTATTGCATCTGGAAGTAGAAACTCGCACGATTACAGCGGTATGTGTATTTTTTCCCTTGGCCATTTTGGTTAAGCGTTTGGAGCAGTAGAATTGCGAAAAATTTTTTGCCTTCTCAACCATTTCTTGGCTTCAAACTCCCATATCTCGCGAACGGATTGACCTAACCCAAAAATTCCTATTGCATCTGAAAGTAGAAACTCGCCCGATTACAACGGTATGTGTATTTTTTCCCTTGGCCATTCTGGTTAAGCGTTTGGAGCAGCAGAATTGTGAAAAATTTTTTGCCTTCTCTAGCATTTCTTGGCTTCAAACTCCCATATCTCGCGAACGGATTGACCTAACGCAAAAATTCCTATTGCATCTGAAAGTAGAAACTCGCCCGATTACAACGGTATGTGTATTTTTTCCCTAGGCCATTCTGGTTAAGCTTTTGGAGCAGCAGAATTGTGAAAAATTTTTTGCTTTCTCTACCATTTCTTGGCTTCAAACTCCCATATCTCGCGAACGGATTGACCTAACCCAAAAATTCCTATTGCATCTGAAAATAGAAACTCGCCCGATTACAGCGGTATGTGTATTTTTTCCCTTGGCCATTTTGGTTAAGCGTTTGGAGCAGCAGAATTGCGAAAAATTTTTTGCCTTCTCAACCATTTCTTGGCTTCAAACTCCCATATCTCGCGAACGGATTGACCTAACACAAACATTCCTATTGCATCTGAAAGTAGAAACTCGCCCGATTACAACGGTATGTGTATTTTTTCCCTTGGCCATTCTGGTTAAGCGTTTGGAGCCGCAGAATTGCGAAAAATTTTTTGCCTTCTCAACCATTTCTTGGCTTCAAAGTCCCATATCTCGCAAACGGATTGACCTAACCCAAAAATTCCTATTGCATCTGAAAGTAGAAACTCGCCCGATTACAACGGTATATGTATTTTTTCCCTAGGCCATTCTGGTTAAGCGTGTGGAGCAGCAGAATTGTGAAAAATTTTTTGCCTTCTCTACCATTTCTTGACTTCAACTCCCATATCTCGCGAACGGATTGACCTAACCCAAAAATTCCTATTGCATCTGAAAGTAGAAACTCGCCCGATTACAACGGTATGTGTATTTTTTCCCTAGGCCATTCTGGTTAAGCGTTTGGAGCAGCAGAATTGCGAAAAATTTTTTGCCTTCTCAACAATTTCTTGGCTTCAAACTCCCATATCTCGCGAACGAATTGACCTAACCCAAAAATTCCTATTGCATCTGAAAGTAGAAACTCGCACGATTACAACGGAATGTGTATTTTTTCCCTAGGCCATTCTGGTTAAGCGTTTGGAGCAGCAGAACTGCGAAAAATTTGTTGTCTTCTCAACCATTTCTTAGCTTCAAACTCCCATATCTCGCGAACGGATTGACCTAAACCAAAAATTCCTGTTGCATCTGAAAGTAGAAACTCGCCCGATAACAACAGTATGTGTATTTTTCCCCTAGGCCATTCTGGTTAAGCGTTCGGAGCAGCAGAATTGCGAAAAATTTTTTGCCTTCTCAACCATTTCTTGTCTTCAAAGTCCCATATCTCGCAAACGGATTGACCTAACGCAAAAATTCCTATTGCATCTGAAAGTAGAAACTCGCCCGATTACAACGGTATGTGTATTTTTTCCCTAGGCCATTCTAGTTAAGCGTTTGCAGCAGCAGAATTGCGAAAAATTTTTCGCCTTCTCAACCATTTCTTAGTTTCAAACTCCCATATCTCTCGAACGGATTGACCTAACGCAAACATTCCTATTGCATCTAAAAGTAGAAACTCGCCCGATTACAACGGTATGTGTATTTTTTCCCTTGGCCATTCTGGTTAAGCGTTTGGAGCCGCAGAATTGCGAAAAATTTTTTGCCTTCTCAACCATTTCTTGGCTTCAAAGTCCCATATTTCGCGAACGGATTGACCTAACCCAAAAATTCCTATTGCATCTGAAAGTAGAAACTCGCCCGATTACAACGGTATATGTATTTTTTCCCTAGGCCATTCTGGTTAAGCGTGTGGAGCAGCAGAATTGTGAAAAATTTTTTGCCTTCTCTACCATTTCTTGACTTCAACTCCCATATCTCGCGAACGGATTGACCTAACCCAAAAATTCCTATTGCATCTGAAAGTAGAAACTCGCCCGATTACAACGGTATGTGTATTTTTTCCCTAGGCCATTCTGGTTAAGCGTTTGGAGCAGCAGAATTGCGAAAAATTTTTTGCCTTCTCAACAATTTCTTGGCTTCAAACTCCCATATCTCGCGAACGAATTGACCTAACCCAAAAATTCCTATTGCATCTGAAAGTAGAAACTCGCCCGATTACAACGGAATGTGTATTTTTTCCCTAGGCCATTCTGGTTAAGCGTTTGGAGCAGCAGAACTGCGAAAAATTTGTTGTCTTCTCAACCATTTCTTAGCTTCAAACTCCCATATCTCGCGAACGGATTGACCTAAACCAAAAATTCCTGTTGCATCTGAAAGTAGAAACTCGCCCGATAACAACAGTATGTGAATTTTTCCCCTAGGCCATTCTGGTTAAGCGTTCGGAGCAGCAGAATTGCGAAAAATTTTTTGCCTTCTCAACCATTTCTTGTCTTCAAAGTCCCATATCTCGCAAACGGATTGACCTAACGCAAAAATTCCTATTGCATCTGAAAGTAGAAACTCGCCCGATTACAACGGTATGTGTATTTTTTCCCTAGGCCATTCTAGTTAAGCGTTTGCAGCAGCAGAATTGCGAAAAATTTTTCGCCTTCTCAACCATTTCTTAGATTCAAACTCCCATATCTCTCGAACGGATTGACCTAACGCAAAAATTCCTATTGCATCTGAAAGTAGAAACTCGCCCGATTACAACCGTATGTGTATTTTTTCCCTAGGCCATTCTGGTTAAGCGTTTGGAGCAGCAGAATTGCGAAAAATTTTTTGCCTTCTCAACCATTTCTTGGCTTCAAACTCCCATATCTCGCGAACGGATTGACCTAACCCAAAAATTCCTATTGCATCTGAAAGTAGAAACTCGCCCGACCACAACGGTATGTGTATTTTTTCACTAGGCCATTCTGGTTAAGCGTTTGGAACAGCAGAATTGCGAAAAATTTTTTGCCTTCTCAACCATTTCTTGGCTTCAAAGTCCCATATCTCGCGAACGGATTGACCTAACCCAAAAATTCCTACTGCATCTGAAAGTAGAAACTCGCCCGATTAGAACGGTATATGTATTTTTTCCCTAGGCCATTCTGGTTAAGCGTTTGGAGCAGCAGAATTGTGAAAAATTTTTTGCCTTCTCTACCATTTCTTGACTTCAACTCGCATATCTCGCGAACGGATTCACCTAACCCAAAAATTCCTATTGCATCTGAAAGTAGAAACTCGCCCGATTACAACGGTATGAGTATTTTTTCCCTAGGCCATTCTGGTTAAGCGTTTGGAGCAGCAGAATTGCGAAAAATTTTTTGCCTTCTCAACAATTTCTTGGCTTCAAACTCCCATATCTCGCGAACGAATTGACCTAACCCAAAAATTCCTATTGCATCTGAAAGTAGAAACTCGCCCGATTACAACGGAATGTGTATTTTTTCCCTAGGCCATTCTGGTTAAGCGTTTGGAGCAGCAGAACTGCGAAAAATTTGTTGTCTTCTCAACCATTTCTTAGCTTCAAACTCCCATATCTCGCGAACGGATTGACCTAAACCAAAAATTCCTGTTGCATCTGAAAGTAGAAACTCGCCCGATAACAACAGTATGTGTATTTTTCCCCTAGGCCATTCTGGTTAAGCGTTCGGAGCAGCAGAATTGCGAAAAATTTTTTGCCTTCTCAACCATTTCTTGTCTTCAAAGTCCCATATCTCGCAAACGGATTGACCTAACCCAAAAATTCCTATTGCATCTGAAAGTAGAAACTCGCCCGATTACAACGGTATGTGTATTTTTTCCCTAGGCCATTCTAGTTAAGCGTTTGGAGCAGCAGAATTGCGAAAAATTTTTCGCCTTCTCAACCATTTCTTAGTTTCAAACTCCCATATCTCTCGAACGGATTGACCTAACGCAAAAATTCCTATTGCATCTGAAAGTAGAAACTCGCCCGATTACAACCGTTTGTGTATTTTTTCCCTAGGCCATTCTGGTTAAGCGTTTGGAGCAGCAGAATTGCGAAAAATTTTTTGCCTTCTCAACCATTTCTTGGCTTCAAACTCCCATATCTCGCGAACGGATTGACCTAACCCAAAAATTCCTATTGCATCTGAAAGTAGAAACTCGCCCGATTACAACGGTATGTGTATTTTTTCCCGAGGCCATTCTGGTTAAGCGTTTGGAGCAGCAGAATTGCGAAAAATTTTTTGCATTCTCAACCATTTCTTGTCTTCAAACTCCCATATCTCGCGAACGGATTGAACTAACCCAAAAATTCCTATTGCATCTGGAAGTAGAAACTCGCCCGATTACAACGGAATGTGTATTTTTTCCCTAGGCCATTCTGGTTAAGCGTTTGGAGCAGCAGAACTGCGAAAAATTTGTTGTCTTCTCAACCATTTCTTAGCTTCAAACTCCCATATCTCGCGAACGGATTGACCTAAACCAAAAATTCCTGTTGCATCTGAAAGTAGAAACTCGCCCGATAACAACAGTATGTGTATTTTTCCCCTAGGCCATTCTGGTTAAGCGTTCGGAGCAGCAGAATTGCGAAAAATTTTTTGCCTTCTCAACCATTTCTTGTCTTCAAAGTCCCATATCTCGCAAACGGATTGACCTAACCCAAAAATTCCTATTGCATCTGAAAGTAGAAACTCGCCCGATTACAACGGTATGTGTATTTTTTCCCTAGGCCATTCTAGTTAAGCGTTTGGAGCAGCAGAATTGCGAAAAATTTTTCGCCTTCTCAACCATTTCTTAGTTTCAAACTCCCATATCTCTCGAACGGATTGACCTAACGCAAAAATTCCTATTGCATCTGAAAGTAGAAACTCGCCCGATTACAACCGTTTGTGTATTTTTTCCCTAGGCCATTCTGGTTAAGCGTTTGGAGCAGCAGAATTGCGAAAAATTTTTTGCCTTCTCAACCATTTCTTGGCTTCAAACTCCCATATCTCGCGAACGGATTGACCTAACCCAAAAATTCCTATTGCATCTGAAAGTAGAAACTCGCCCGATTACAACGGTATGTGTATTTTTTCCCGAGGCCATTCTGGTTAAGCGTTTGGAGCAGCAGAATTGCGAAAAATTTTTTGCATTCTCAACCATTTCTTGTCTTCAAACTCCCATATCTCGCGAACGGATTGAACTAACCCAAAAATTCCTATTGCATCTGGAAGTAGAAACTCGCACGATTACAGCGGTATGTGTATTTTTTCCCTTGGCCATTTTGGTTAAGCGTTTGGAGCAGTAGAATTGCGAAAAATTTTTTGCCTTCTCAACCATTTCTTGGCTTCAAACTCCCATATCTCGCGAACGGATTGACCTAACCCAGAAATTCCTATTGCATCTGAAAGTAGAAACTCGCCCGATTACAACGGTATGTGTATTTTTTCCCTTGGCCATTCTGGTTAAGCGTTTGGAGCAGCAGAATTGTGAAAAATTTTTTGCCTTCTCTAGCATTTCTTGGCTTCAAACTCCCATATCTCGCGAACGGATTGACCTAACGCAAAAATTCCTATTGCATCTGAAAGTAGAAACTCGCCCGATTACAACGGTATATGTATTTTTTCCCTAGGCCATTCTGGTTAAGCTTTTGGAGCAGCAGAATTGTGAAAAATTTTTTGCTTTCTCTACCATTTCTTGGCTTCAAACTCCCATATCTCGCGAACGGATTGACCTAACCCAAAAATTCCTATTGCATCTGAAAATAGAAACTCGCCCGATTACAGCGGTATGTGTATTTTTTCCCTTGGCCATTTTGGTTAAGCGTTTGGAGCAGCAGAATTGCGAAAAATTTTTTGCCTTCTCAACCATTTCTTGGCTTCAAACTCCCATATCTCGCGAACGGATTGACCTAACACAAACATTCCTATTGCATCTGAAAGTAGAAACTCGCCCGATTACAACGGTATGTGTATTTTTTCCCTTGGCCATTCTGGTTAAGCGTTTGGAGCCGCAGAATTGCGAAAAATTTTTTGCCTTCTCAATCATTTCTTGGCTTCAAAGTCCCATATCTCGCGAACGGATTGACCTAACCCAAAAATTCCTATTGCATCTGAAAGTAGAAACTCGCCCGATTACAACGGTATATGTATTTTTTCCCTAGGCCATTCTGGTTAAGCGTGTGGAGCAGCAGAATTGTGAAAAATTTTTTGCCTTCTCTACCATTTCTTGACTTCAACTCCCATATCTCGCGAACGGATTGACCTAACCCAAAAATTCCTATTGCATCTGAAAGTAGAAACTCGCCCGATTACAACGGTATGTGTATTTTTTCCCTAGGCCATTCTGGTTAAGCGTTTGGAGCAGCAGAATTGCGAAAAATTTTTTGCCTTCTCAACAATTTCTTGGCTTCAAACTCCCATATCTCGCGAACGAATTGACCTAACCCAAAAATTCCTATTGCATCTGAAAGTAGAAACTCGCACGATTACAACGGATTGTGTATTTTTTCCCTAGGCCATTCTGGTTAAGCGTTTGGAGCAGCAGAACTGCGAAAAATTTGTTGTCTTCTCAACCATTTCTTAGCTTCAAACTCCCATATCTCGCGAACGGATTGACCTAAACCAAAAATTCCTGTTGCATCTGAAAGTAGAAACTCGCCCGATAACAACAGTATGTGTATTTTTCCCCTAGGCCATTCTGGTTAAGCGTTCGGAGCAGCAGAATTGCGAAAAATTTTTTGCCTTCTCAACCATTTCTTGTCTTCAAAGTCCCATATCTCGCAAACGGATTGACCTAACGCAAAAATTCCTATTGCATCTGAAAGTAGAAACTCGCCCGATTACAACGGTATGTGTATTTTTTCCCTAGGCCATTCTAGTTAAGCGTTTGCAGCAGCAGAATTGCGAAAAATTTTTCGCCTTCTCAACCATTTCTTAGTTTCAAACTCCCATATCTCTCGAACGGATTGACCTAACGCAAACATTCCTATTGCATCTAAAAGTAGAAACTCGCCCGATTACAACGGTATGTGTATTTTTTCCCTTGGCCATTCTGGTTAAGCGTTTGGAGCCGCAGAATTGCGAAAAATTTTTTGCCTTCTCAACCATTTCTTGGCTTCAAAGTCCCATATTTCGCGAACGGATTGACCTAACCCAAAAATTCCTATTGCATCTGAAAGTAGAAACTCGCCCGATTACAACGGTATATGTATTTTTTCCCTAGGCCATTCTGGTTAAGCGTGTGGAGCAGCAGAATTGTGAAAAATTTTTTGCCTTCTCTACCATTTCTTGACTTCAACTCCCATATCTCGCGAACGGATTGACCTAACCCAAAAATTCCTATTGCATCTGAAAGTAGAAACTCGCCCGATTACAACGGTATGTGTATTTTTTCCCTAGGCCATTCTGGTTAAGCGTTTGGAGCAGCAGAATTGCGAAAAATTTTTTGCCTTCTCAACAATTTCTTGGCTTCAAACTCCCATATCTCGCGAACGAATTGACCTAACCCAAAAATTCCTATTGCATCTGAAAGTAGAAACTCGCCCGATTACAACGGAATGCGTATTTTTTCCCTAGGCCATTCTGGTTAAGCGTTTGGAGCAGCAGAACTGCGAAAAATTTGTTGTCTTCTCAACCATTTCTTAGCTTCAAACTCCCATATCTCGCGAACGGATTGACCTAAACCAAAAATTCCTGTTGCATCTGAAAGTAGAAACTCGCCCGATAACAACAGTATGTGAATTTTTCCCCTAGGCCATTCTGGTTAAGCGTTCGGAGCAGCAGAATTGCGAAAAATTTTTTGCCTTCTCAACCATTTCTTGTCTTCAAAGTCCCATATCTCGCAAACGGATTGACCTAACGCAAAAATTCCTATTGCATCTGAAAGTAGAAACTCGCCCGATTACAACGGTATGTGTATTTTTTCCCTAGGCCATTCTAGTTAAGCGTTTGCAGCAGCAGAATTGCGAAAAATTTTTCGCCTTCTCAACCATTTCTTAGATTCAAACTCCCATATCTCTCGAACGGATTGACCTAACGCAAAAATTCCTATTGCATCTGAAAGTAGAAACTCGCCCGATTACAACCGTATGTGTATTTTTTCCCTAGGCCATTCTGGTTAAGCGTTTGGAGCAGCAGAATTGCGAAAAATTTTTTGCCTTCTCAACCATTTCTTGGCTTCAAACTCCCATATCTCGCGAACGGATTGACCTAACCCAAAAATTCCTATTGCATCTGAAAGTAGAAACTCGCCCGACCACAACGGTATGTGTATTTTTTCACTAGGCCATTCTGGTTAAGCGTTTGGAACAGCAGAATTGCGAAAAATTTTTTGCCTTCTCAACCATTTCTTGGCTTCAAAGTACCATATCTCGCGAACGGATTGACCTAACCCAAAAATTCCTACTGCATCTGAAAGTAGAAACTCGCCCGATTACAACGGTATATGTATTTTTTCCCTAGGCCATTCTGGTTAAGCGTTTGGAGCAGCAGAATTGTGAAAAATTTTTTGCCTTCTCTACCATTTCTTGACTTCAACTCGCATATCTCGCGAACGGATTGACCTAACCCAAAAATTCCTATTGCATCTGAAAGTAGAAACTCGCCCGATTACAACGGTATGAGTATTTTTTCCCTAGGCCATTCTGGTTAAGCGTTTGGAGCAGCAGAATTGCGAAAAATTTTTTGCCTTCTCAACAATTTCTTGGCTTCAAACTCCCATATCTCGCGAACGAATTGACCTAACCCAAAAATTCCTATTGCATCTGAAAGTAGAAACTCGCCCGATTACAACGGAATGTGTATTTTTTCCCTAGGCCATTCTGGTTAAGCGTTTGGAGCAGCAGAACTGCGAAAAATTTGTTGTCTTCTCAACCATTTCTTAGCTTCAAACTCCCATATCTCGCGAACGGATTGACCTAAACCAAAAATTCCTGTTGCATCTGAAAGTAGAAACTCGCCCGATAACAACAGTATGTGTATTTTTCCCCTAGGCCATTCTGGTTAAGCGTTCGGAGCAGCAGAATTGCGAAAAATTTTTTGCCTTCTCAACCATTTCTTGTCTTCAAAGTCCCATATCTCGCAAACGGATTGACCTAACCCAAAAATTCCTATTGCATCTGAAAGTAGAAACTCGCCCGATTACAATGGTATGTGTATTTTTTCCCTAGGCCATTCTAGTTAAGCGTTTGGAGCAGCAGAATTGCGAAAAATTTTTCGCCTTCTCAACCATTTCTTGTCTTGAAACTCCCATAACTCGCGAACGGATTGACCTAACCCAAAAATTCCTATTGCATCTGAAAGTAGAAACTCGCCCGACTACAACGGTATGTGTATTTTTTCCCTAGGCCATTCTGGATAAGCGTTTGGAGCAGCAGAATTGTGAAAAATTTTTTGCCTTCTCAACCATTTCTTAGTTTCAAACTCCCATATCTCTCGAACGGACTGACCTAACGCAAAAATTCCTATTGCATCTGAAAGTAGAAACTCGCCCGATTACAACCGTTTGTGTATTTTTTCCCTAGGCCATTCTGGTTAAGCGTTTGGAGCAGCAGAATTGCGAAAAATTTTTTGCCTTCTCAACCATTTCTTGGCTTCAAACTCCCATATCTCGCGAACGGATTGACCTAACCCAAAAATTCCTATTGCATCTGAAAGTAGAAACTCGCCCGACCACAACGGTATGTGTATTTTTTCCCTAGGCCATTCTGGTTAAGCGTTTGGAGCAGCAGAATTGTGAAAAATTTTTTGCCTTCTCAACCATTTCTTAGCTTCAAACTCCCATATCTCTCGATCGGATTGACCTAACCCAAAAATTCCTATTGCATCTGAAAGTAGAAATTCGCCCGATTACAACGGTATGTGTATTTTTTCCCTAGGCCATTCTAGTTAAGCGTTTGGAGCAGCAGAATTGCGAAAAATTTTTTGCCTTCTCAACCATTTCTTGGCTTCAAAGTCCCATTTCTCGCGAACGGATTGACCTAACCCAAAAATTCCTATTGCATCTGAAAGTAGAAACTCGCCCGATTACAGCGGTATGTGTATTTTTTCCCTTGGCCATTTTGGTTAAGCGTTTGGAGCAGCAGAATTGCGAAAAATTTTTTGCCTTCTCAACCATTTCTTGGCTTCAAACTCCCATATCTCGCGAACGGATTGACCTAACCCAAAAATTCCTATTGCATCTGAAAGTAGAAACTTGCCCGACCACAACGGTATGTGTATTTTTTCCCTAGGCCATTCTGGTTAAGCGTTTGGAGCAGCAGAATTGTGAAAAATTTTTTGCCTTCTCAACCATTTCTTGTCTTGAAACTCCCATAACTCGCGAACGGATTGACCTAACCCAAAAATTCCTATTGCATCTGAAAGTAGAAACTCGCCCGACTACAACGGTATGTGTATTTTTTCCCTAGGCCATTCTGGATAAGCGTTTGGAGCAGCAGAATTGTGAAAAATTTTTTGCCTTCTCAACCATTTCTTAGTTTCAAACTCCCATATCTCTCGAACGGATTGACCTAACGCAAAAATTCCTACTGCATCTGAATGTAGAAACTCGCCCGATTACAACCGTATGTGTATTTTTTCCCTAGGCCATTCTGGTTAAGCGTTAGGAGCAGCAGAATTGCGAAAAATTTTTTGCCTTCTCAACCATTTCTTACTTTCAAACTCCCATATCTCTCGAACGGATTGACCTAACGCAAAAATTCCTATTGCATCTGAAAGTAGAAACTCGCCCGATTACAACGGCATGTGTATTTTTTCCCTAGGCCATTCTGGTTAAGCGTTTGGAGCAGCAGAATTGCGAAAAATTTTTTGCCTTCTCAACCATTTCTTGGCTTCAATGTCCCATTTCTCGCGAACGGATTGACCTAACCCAAAAATTCCTATTGCATCTGAAAGTAGAAACTCGCCCGATTACAGCGGTATGTGTATTTTTTCCCTTGGCCATTTTGGTTAAGCGTTTGGAGCAGCAGAATTGCGAAAAAGTTTTTGCCTTCTCAACCATTTCTTGGCTTCAAAGTCCCATATCTCGCGAACGGATTGACCTAACCCAAAAATTCCTATTGCATCTGAAAGTAGAAACTCGCCCGATTACAACGGTATGTGTATTTGTCCCCTAGGCCATTCTGGTTAAGCGTTTGGAGCAGCAGAATTGTGAAAAATTTTTTGCCTTCTCTACCATTTCTTGACTTCAAACTCCCATATCTCGCGAACGGATTGACCTAACCCAAAAATTCCTATTGCATCTGAAAGTAGAAACTCGCCCGATTACAACGGTATGTTTATTTTTTCCCTAGGCCATTCTAGTTAAGCGTTTGGAGCAGCAGAATTGCGAAAAATTTTTTGGCTTCTCAACCATTTCTTGGCTTCAAACTCCCATATCTCGCGAACGGATTGACCTAACCCAAAAATTCCTATTGCATCTGAAAGTAGAAACTCACCCGATTACAACGGTATGTGTATTTTTTCCCTAGGCCATTCTGGTTAAGCGTTTGGAGCAGCAGAATTGCGAAAAATTTTTTGCCTTCTCAACAATTTCTTGGCTTCAAACTCCCATATCTCGCGAACGAATTGACCTAACCCAAAAATTCCTATTGCATCTGAAAGTAGAAACTCGCCCGATTACAACGGAATGTGTATTTTTTCCCTAGGCCATTCTGGTTAAGCGTTTGGAGCAGCAGAACTGCGAAAAATTTGTTGTCTTCTCAACCATTTCTTAGCTTCAAACTCCCATATCTCTCGAACGGATTGACCTAACGCAAAAATTCCTATTGCATCTGACAGTAGAAACTCGCCCGATTACAACGGCATGTGTATTTTTTCCCTAGGCCATTCTAGTTAAGCGTTTGGAGCAGCAGAATTGCGAAAAATTTTTCGCCTTCTCAACCATTTCTTGTCTTGAAACTCCCATAACTCGCGAACGGATTGACCTAACCCAAAAATTCCTATTGCATCTGAAAGTAGAAACTCGCCCGACTGCAACGGTATGTGTATTTTTTCCCTAGGCCATTCTGGATAAGCGTTTGGAGCAGCAGAATTGTGAAAAATTTTTTGCCTTCTCAACCATTTCTTAGTTTCAAACTCCCATATCTCTCGAACGGATTGACCTAACGCAAAAATTCCTATTGCATCTGAAAGTAGAAACTCGCCCGATTACAACCGTATGTGTATTTTTTCCCTAGGCCATTCTGGTTAAGCGTTTGGAGCAGCAGAATTGCGAAAAATTTTTTGCCTTCTCAACCATTTCTTGGCTTCAAACTCCCATATCTCGCGAACGGATTGACCTAACCCAAAAATTCCTATTGCATCTGAAAGTAGAAACTCGCCCGACCACAACGGTATGTGTATTTTTTCCCTAGGCCATTCTGGTTAAGCGTTTGGAGCAGCAGAATTGTGAAAAATTTTTTGCCTTCTCAACCATTTCTTAGCTTCAAACTCCCATATCTCTCGATCGGATTGACCTAACGCAAAAATTCCTATTGCATCTGAAAGTAGAAACCCGCCCGATTACAACGGTATGTGTATTTTTTCCCTAGGCCATTCTGGTTAAGCGTTTGGAGCAGCAGAATTGCGAAAAATTTTTTGTCTTCTCAACCATTTCTTGGCTTCAAAGTCCCATTTCTCGCGAACGGATTGACCTAACCCAAAAATTCCTATTGCATCTGAAAGTAGAAACTCGCCCGATTACAGCGGTATGTGTATTTTTTCCCTTGGCCATTTTGGTTAAGCGTTTGGAGCAGCAGAATTGCGAAAAATTTTTTGCCTTCTCAACCATTTCTTGGCTTCAAACTCCCATATCTCGCGAACGGATTGACCTAACCCAATAATTCCTATTGCATCTGAAAGTAGAAACTCGCCCGACCACAACGGTATGTGTATTTTTTCCCTAGGCCATTTTGGTTAAGCGTTTGGAGCAGCAGAATTGTGAAAAATTTTTTGCCTTCTCAACCATTTCTTGTCTTGAAACTCCCATAACTCGCGAACGGATTGACCTAACCCAAAAATTCCTATTGCATCTGAAAGTAGAAACTCGCCCGACTACAACGGTATGTGTATTTTTTCCCTAGGCCATTCTGGATAAGCGTTTGGAGCAGCAGAATTGTGAAAAATTTTTTGCCTTCTCAACCATTTCTTAGTTTCAAACTCCCATATCTCTCGAACGGATTGACCTAACGCAAAAATTCCTATTGCATCTGAATGTAGAAACTCGCCCGATTACAACCGTATGTGTATTTTTTCCCTAGGCCATTCTGGTTAAGCGTTTGGAGCAGCAGAATTGCGAAAAATTTTTTGCCTTCTCAACCATTTCTTACTTTCAAACTCCCATATCTCTCGAACGGATTGACCTAACGCAAAAATTCCTATTGCATCTGAAAGTAGAAACTCGCCCGATTACAACGGCATGTGTATTTTTTCCCTAGGCCATTCTGGTTAAGCGTTTGGAGCAGCAGAATTGCGAAAAATTTTTTGCCTTCTCAACCATTTCTTGGCTTCAAAGTCCCATTTCTCGCGAACGGATTGACCTAACCCAAAAATTCCTATTGCATCTGAAAGTAGAAACTCGCCCGATTACAGCGGTATGTGTATTTTTTCCCTTGGCCATTTTGGTTAAGCGTTTGGAGCAGCAGAATTGCGAAAAAGTTTTTGCCTTCTCAACCATTTCTTGGCTTCAAAGTCCCATATCTCGCGAACGGATTGACCTAACCCAAAAATTCCTATTGCATCTGAAAGTAGAAACTCGCCCGATTACAACGGTATGTGTATTTTTCCCCTAGGCCATTCTGGTTAAGCGTTTGGAGCAGCAGAATTGTGAAAAATTTTTTGCCTTCTCTACCATTTCTTAGCTTCAAACTCCCATATCTCGCGAACGGATTGACGTAACCCAAAAATTCCTATTGCATCTGAAAGTAGAAACTCGCCCGATTACAACGGTATGTGTATTTTTTCCCTAGGCCATTCTGGATAAGCGTTTGGGGCAGCAGAATTGTGAACAATTTTTTGCCTTCTCAACCATTTCTTAGCTTCAAACTCCCATATCTCTCGAACGGATTGACCTAACGCAAAAATTCCTATTGCATCTGAAAGTAGAAACTCGCCCGATTACAACGGTATGTGTATTTTTTCCCTAGGCCATTCTGGTTAAGCGTTTGGAGCAGCAGAATTGCGAAAAATTTTTTGCCTTCTCAACCATTTCTTGGCTTCAAACTCCCATATCTCGCGAACGGATTGACCTAACCCAAAAATTCCTATTGCATCTGAAAGTAGAAACTCGCCCGATTACAACGGTATGTGTATTTTTTCCCTAGGCCATTCTGGTTAAGCGTTTGGAGCAGCAGAATTGCGAAAAATTTTTTGCCTTCTCAACCATTTCTTGGCTTCAAAGTCCCATATCTCGCGAACGGATTGACCTAACCCAAAAATTCCTATTGCATCTGAAAGTAGAAACTCGCCCGACTACAACGGTATGTGTATTTTTTCCCTAGGCCATTCTGGATAAGCGTTTGGAGCAGCAGAATTGTGAACAATTTTTTGCCTTCTCAACCATTTCTTAGCTTCAAACTCCCATATCTCTCGAACGGATTGACCTAACGCAAAAATTCCTATTGCATCTGAAAGTAGAAACTCGCCCGATTACAACGGTATGTGTATTTTTTCCCTAGGCCATTCTGGTTAAGCGTTTGGAGCAGCAGAATTGCGAAAAATTTTTTGCCTTCTCAACCATTTCTTGGCTTCAAACTCCCATATCTCGCGAACGGATTGACCTAACCCAAAAATTCCTATTGCATCTGAAAGTAGAAACTCGCCCGACCACAACGGTATGTGTATTTTTTCCCTAGGCCATTCTAGTTAAGCGTTTGCAGCAGCAGAATTGCGAAAAATTTTTCGCCTTCTCAACCATTTCTTAGTTTCAAACTCCCATATCTCTCGAACGGATTGACCTAACGCAAACATTCCTATTGCATCTAAAAGTAGAAACTCGCCCGATTACAACGGTATGTGTATTTTTTCCCTTGGCCATTCTGGTTAAGCGTTTGGAGCCGCAGAATTGCGAAAAATTTTTTGCCTTCTCAACCATTTCTTGGCTTCAAAGTCCCATATTTCGCGAACGGATTGACCTAACCCAAAAATTCCTATTGCATCTGAAAGTAGAAACTCGCCCGATTACAACGGTATATGTATTTTTTCCCTAGGCCATTCTGGTTAAGCGTGTGGAGCAGCAGAATTGTGAAAAATTTTTTGCCTTCTCTACCATTTCTTGACTTCAACTCCCATATCTCGCGAACGGATTGACCTAACCCAAAAATTCCTATTGCATCTGAAAGTAGAAACTCGCCCGATTACAACGGTATGTGTATTTTTTCCCTAGGCCATTCTGGTTAAGCGTTTGGAGCAGCAGAATTGCGAAAAATTTTTTGCCTTCTCAACAATTTCTTGGCTTCAAACTCCCATATCTCGCGAACGAATTGACCTAACCCAAAAATTCCTATTGCATCTGAAAGTAGAAACTCGCCCGATTACAACGGAATGTGTATTTTTTCCCTAGGCCATTCTGGTTAAGCGTTTGGAGCAGCAGAACTGCGAAAAATTTGTTGTCTTCTCAACCATTTCTTAGCTTCAAACTCCCATATCTCGCGAACGGATTGACCTAAACCAAAAATTCCTGTTGCATCTGAAAGTAGAAACTCGCCCGATAACAACAGTATGTGAATTTTTCCCCTAGGCCATTCTGGTTAAGCGTTCGGAGCAGCAGAATTGCGAAAAATTTTTTGCCTTCTCAACCATTTCTTGTCTTCAAAGTCCCATATCTCGCAAACGGATTGACCTAACGCAAAAATTCCTATTGCATCTGAAAGTAGAAACTCGCCCGATTACAACGGTATGTGTATTTTTTCCCTAGGCCATTCTAGTTAAGCGTTTGCAGCAGCAGAATTGCGAAAAATTTTTCGCCTTCTCAACCATTTCTTAGATTCAAACTCCCATATCTCTCGAACGGATTGACCTAACGCAAAAATTCCTATTGCATCTGAAAGTAGAAACTCGCCCGATTACAACCGTATGTGTATTTTTTCCCTAGGCCATTCTGGTTAAGCGTTTGGAGCAGCAGAATTGCGAAAAATTTTTTGCCTTCTCAACCATTTCTTGGCTTCAAACTCCCATATCTCGCGAACGGATTGACCTAACCCAAAAATTCCTATTGCATCTGAAAGTAGAAACTCGCCCGACCACAACGGTATGTGTATTTTTTCACTAGGCCATTCTGGTTAAGCGTTTGGAACAGCAGAATTGCGAAAAATTTTTTGCCTTCTCAACCATTTCTTGGCTTCAAAGTACCATATCTCGCGAACGGATTGACCTAACCCAAAAATTCCTACTGCATCTGAAAGTAGAAACTCGCCCGATTACAACGGTATATGTATTTTTTCCCTAGGCCATTCTGGTTAAGCGTTTGGAGCAGCAGAATTGTGAAAAATTTTTTGCCTTCTCTACCATTTCTTGACTTCAACTCGCATATCTCGCGAACGGATTGACCTAACCCAAAAATTCCTATTGCATCTGAAAGTAGAAACTCGCCCGATTACAACGGTATGAGTATTTTTTCCCTAGGCCATTCTGGTTAAGCGTTTGGAGCAGCAGAATTGCGAAAAATTTTTTGCCTTCTCAACAATTTCTTGGCTTCAAACTCCCATATCTCGCGAACGAATTGACCTAACCCAAAAATTCCTATTGCATCTGAAAGTAGAAACTCGCCCGATTACAACGGAATGTGTATTTTTTCCCTAGGCCATTCTGGTTAAGCGTTTGGAGCAGCAGAACTGCGAAAAATTTGTTGTCTTCTCAACCATTTCTTAGCTTCAAACTCCCATATCTCGCGAACGGATTGACCTAAACCAAAAATTCCTGTTGCATCTGAAAGTAGAAACTCGCCCGATAACAACAGTATGTGTATTTTTCCCCTAGGCCATTCTGGTTAAGCGTTCGGAGCAGCAGAATTGCGAAAAATTTTTTGCCTTCTCAACCATTTCTTGTCTTCAAAGTCCCATATCTCGCAAACGGATTGACATAACCCAAAAATTCCTATTGCATCTGAAAGTAGAAACTCGCCCGATTACAATGGTATGTGTATTTTTTCCCTAGGCCATTCTAGTTAAGCGTTTGGAGCAGCAGAATTGCGAAAAATTTTTCGCCTTCTCAACCATTTCTTGTCTTGAAACTCCCATAACTCGCGAACGGATTGACCTAACCCAAAAATTCCTATTGCATCTGAAAGTAGAAACTCGCCCGACTACAACGGTATGTGTATTTTTTCCCTAGGCCATTCTGGATAAGCGTTTGGAGCAGCAGAATTGTGAAAAATTTTTTGCCTTCTCAACCATTTCTTAGTTTCAAACTCCCATATCTCTCGAACGGACTGACCTAACGCAAAAATTCCTATTGCATCTGAAAGTAGAAACTCGCCCGATTACAACCGTTTGTGTATTTTTTCCCTAGGCCATTCTGGTTAAGCGTTTGGAGCAGCAGAATTGCGAAAAATTTTTTGCCTTCTCAACCATTTCTTGGCTTCAAACTCCCATATCTCGCGAACGGATTGACCTAACCCAAAAATTCCTATTGCATCTGAAAGTAGAAACTCGCCCGACCACAACGGTATGTGTATTTTTTCCCTAGGCCATTCTGGTTAAGCGTTTGGAGCAGCAGAATTGTGAAAAATTTTTTGCCTTCTCAACCATTTCTTAGCTTCAAACTCCCATATCTCTCGATCGGATTGACCTAACCCAAAAATTCCTATTGCATCTGAAAGTAGAAATTCGCCCGATTACAACGGTATGTGTATTTTTTCCCTAGGCCATTCTAGTTAAGCGTTTGGAGCAGCAGAATTGCGAAAAATTTTTTGCCTTCTCAACCATTTCTTGGCTTCGAAGTCCCATTTCTCGCGAACGGATTGACCTAACCCAAAAATTCCTATTGCATCTGAAAGTAGAAACTCGCCCGATTACAGCGGTATGTGTATTTTTTCCCTTGGCCATTTTGGTTAAGCGTTTGGAGCAGCAGAATTGCGAAAAATTTTTTGCCTTCTCAACCATTTCTTGGCTTCAAACTCCCATATCTCGCGAACGGATTGACCTAACCCAAAAATTCCTATTGCATCTGAAAGTAGAAACTTGCCCGACCACAACGGTATGTGTATTTTTTCCCTAGGCCATTCTGGTTAAGCGTTTGGAGCAGCAGAATTGTGAAAAATTTTTTGCCTTCTCAACCATTTCTTGTCTTGAAACTCCCATAACTCGCGAACGGATTGACCTAACCCAAAAATTCCTATTGCATCTGAAAGTAGAAACTCGCCCGACTACAACGGTATGTGTATTTTTTCCCTAGGCCATTCTGGATAAGCGTTTGGAGCAGCAGAATTGTGAAAAATTTTTTGCCTTCTCAACCATTTCTTAGTTTCAAACTCCCATATCTCTCGAACGGATTGACCTAACGCAAAAATTCCTACTGCATCTGAATGTAGAAACTCGCCCGATTACAACCGTATGTGTATTTTTTCCCTAGGCCATTCTGGTTAAGCGTTAGGAGCAGCAGAATTGCGAAAAATTTTTTGCCTTCTCAACCATTTCTTACTTTCAAACTCCCATATCTCTCGAACGGATTGACCTAACGCAAAAATTCCTATTGCATCTGAAAGTAGAAACTCGCCCGATTACAACGGCATGTGTATTTTTTCCCTAGGCCATTCTGGTTAAGCGTTTGGAGCAGCAGAATTGCGAAAAATTTTTTGCCTTCTCAACCATTTCTTGGCTTCAATGTCCCATTTCTCGCGAACGGATTGACCTAACCCAAAAATTCCTATTGCATCTGAAAGTAGAAACTCGCCCGATTACAGCGGTATGTGTATTTTTTCCCTTGGCCATTTTGGTTAAGCGTTTGGAGCAGCAGAATTGCGAAAAAGTTTTTGCCTTCTCAACCATTTCTTGGCTTCAAAGTCCCATATCTCGCGAACGGATTGACCTAACCCAAAAATTCCTATTGCATCTGAAAGTAGAAACTCGCCCGATTACAACGGTATGTGTATTTGTCCCCTAGGCCATTCTGGTTAAGCGTTTGGAGCAGCAGAATTGTGAAAAATTTTTTGCCTTCTCTACCATTTCTTGACTTCAAACTCCCATATCTCGCGAACGGATTGACCTAACCCAAAAATTCCTATTGCATCTGAAAGTAGAAACTCGCCCGATTACAACGGTATGTTTATTTTTTCCCTAGGCCATTCTAGTTAAGCGTTTGGAGCAGCAGAATTGCGAAAAATTTTTTGGCTTCTCAACCATTTCTTGGCTTCAAACTCCCATATCTCGCGAACGGATTGACCTAACCCAAAAATTCCTATTGCATCTGAAAGTAGAAACTCACCCGATTACAACGGTATGTGTATTTTTTCCCTAGGCCATTCTGGTTAAGCGTTTGGAGCAGCAGAATTGCGAAAAATTTTTTGCCTTCTCAACAATTTCTTGGCTTCAAACTCCCATATCTCGCGAACGAATTGACCTAACCCAAAAATTCCTATTGCATCTGAAAGTAGAAACTCGCCCGATTACAACGGAATGTGTATTTTTTCCCTAGGCCATTCTGGTTAAGCGTTTGGAGCAGCAGAACTGCGAAAAATTTGTTGTCTTCTCAACCATTTCTTAGCTTCAAACTCCCATATCTCTCGAACGGATTGACCTAACGCAAAAATTCCTATTGCATCTGACAGTAGAAACTCGCCCGATTACAACGGCATGTGTATTTTTTCCCTAGGCCATTCTAGTTAAGCGTTTGGAGCAGCAGAATTGCGAAAAATTTTTCGCCTTCTCAACCATTTCTTGTCTTGAAACTCCCATAACTCGCGAACGGATTGACCTAACCCAAAAATTCCTATTGCATCTGAAAGTAGAAACTCGCCCGACTGCAACGGTATGTGTATTTTTTCCCTAGGCCATTCTGGATAAGCGTTTGGAGCAGCAGAATTGTGAAAAATTTTTTGCCTTCTCAACCATTTCTTAGTTTCAAACTCCCATATCTCTCGAACGGATTGACCTAACGCAAAAATTCCTATTGCATCTGAAAGTAGAAACTCGCCCGATTACAACCGTATGTGTATTTTTTCCCTAGGCCATTCTGGTTAAGCGTTTGGAGCAGCAGAATTGCGAAAAATTTTTTGCCTTCTCAACCATTTCTTGGCTTCAAACTCCCATATCTCGCGAACGGATTGACCTAACCCAAAAATTCCTATTGCATCTGAAAGTAGAAACTCGCCCGACCACAACGGTATGTGTATTTTTTCCCTAGGCCATTCTGGTTAAGCGTTTGGAGCAGCAGAATTGTGAAAAATTTTTTGCCTTCTCAACCATTTCTTAGCTTCAAACTCCCATATCTCTCGATCGGATTGACCTAACGCAAAAATTCCTATTGCATCTGAAAGTAGAAACCCGCCCGATTACAACGGTATGTGTATTTTTTCCCTAGGCCATTCTGGTTAAGCGTTTGGAGCAGCAGAATTGCGAAAAATTTTTTGTCTTCTCAACCATTTCTTGGCTTCAAAGTCCCATTTCTCGCGAACGGATTGACCTAACCCAAAAATTCCTATTGCATCTGAAAGTAGAAACTCGCCCGATTACAGCGGTATGTGTATTTTTTCCCTTGGCCATTTTGGTTAAGCGTTTGGAGCAGCAGAATTGCGAAAAATTTTTTGCCTTCTCAACCATTTCTTGGCTTCAAACTCCCATATCTCGCGAACGGATTGACCTAACCCAATAATTCCTATTGCATCTGAAAGTAGAAACTCGCCCGACCACAACGGTATGTGTATTTTTTCCCTAGGCCATTTTGGTTAAGCGTTTGGAGCAGCAGAATTGTGAAAAATTTTTTGCCTTCTCAACCATTTCTTGTCTTGAAACTCCCATAACTCGCGAACGGATTGACCTAACCCAAAAATTCCTATTGCATCTGAAAGTAGAAACTCGCCCGACTACAACGGTATGTGTATTTTTTCCCTAGGCCATTCTGGATAAGCGTTTGGAGCAGCAGAATTGTGAAAAATTTTTTGCCTTCTCAACCATTTCTTAGTTTCAAACTCCCATATCTCTCGAACGGATTGACCTAACGCAAAAATTCCTATTGCATCTGAATGTAGAAACTCGCCCGATTACAACCGTATGTGTATTTTTTCCCTAGGCCATTCTGGTTAAGCGTTTGGAGCAGCAGAATTGCGAAAAATTTTTTGCCTTCTCAACCATTTCTTACTTTCAAACTCCCATATCTCTCGAACGGATTGACCTAACGCAAAAATTCCTATTGCATCTGAAAGTAGAAACTCGCCCGATTACAACGGCATGTGTATTTTTTCCCTAGGCCATTCTGGTTAAGCGTTTGGAGCAGCAGAATTGCGAAAAATTTTTTGCCTTCTCAACCATTTCTTGGCTTCAAAGTCCCATTTCTCGCGAACGGATTGACCTAACCCAAAAATTCCTATTGCATCTGAAAGTAGAAACTCGCCCGATTACAGCGGTATGTGTATTTTTTCCCTTGGCCATTTTGGTTAAGCGTTTGGAGCAGCAGAATTGCGAAAAAGTTTTTGCCTTCTCAACCATTTCTTGGCTTCAAAGTCCCATATCTCGCGAACGGATTGACCTAACCCAAAAATTCCTATTGCATCTGAAAGTAGAAACTCGCCCGATTACAACGGTATGTGTATTTTTCCCCTAGGCCATTCTGGTTAAGCGTTTGGAGCAGCAGAATTGTGAAAAATTTTTTGCCTTCTCTACCATTTCTTAGCTTCAAACTCCCATATCTCGCGAACGGATTGACGTAACCCAAAAATTCCTATTGCATCTGAAAGTAGAAACTCGCCCGATTACAACGGTATGTGTATTTTTTCCCTAGGCCATTCTGGATAAGCGTTTGGGGCAGCAGAATTGTGAACAATTTTTTGCCTTCTCAACCATTTCTTAGCTTCAAACTCCCATATCTCTCGAACGGATTGACCTAACGCAAAAATTCCTATTGCATCTGAAAGTAGAAACTCGCCCGATTACAACGGTATGTGTATTTTTTCCCTAGGCCATTCTGGTTAAGCGTTTGGAGCAGCAGAATTGCGAAAAATTTTTTGCCTTCTCAACCATTTCTTGGCTTCAAACTCCCATATCTCGCGAACGGATTGACCTAACCCAAAAATTCCTATTGCATCTGAAAGTAGAAACTCGCCCGATTACAACGGTATGTGTATTTTTTCCCTAGGCCATTCTGGTTAAGCGTTTGGAGCAGCAGAATTGCGAAAAATTTTTTGCCTTCTCAACCATTTCTTGGCTTCAAAGTCCCATATCTCGCGAACGGATTGACCTAACCCAAAAATTCCTATTGCATCTGAAAGTAGAAACTCGCCCGACTACAACGGTATGTGTATTTTTTCCCTAGGCCATTCTGGATAAGCGTTTGGAGCAGCAGAATTGTGAACAATTTTTTGCCTTCTCAACCATTTCTTAGCTTCAAACTCCCATATCTCTCGAACGGATTGACCTAACGCAAAAATTCCTATTGCATCTGAAAGTAGAAACTCGCCCGATTACAACGGTATGTGTATTTTTTCCCTAGGCCATTCTGGTTAAGCGTTTGGAGCAGCAGAATTGCGAAAAATTTTTTGCCTTCTCAACCATTTCTTGGCTTCAAACTCCCATATCTCGCGAACGGATTGACCTAACCCAAAAATTCCTATTGCATCTGAAAGTAGAAACTCGCCCGACCACAACGGTATGTGTATTTTTTCCCTTGGCCATTCTGGTTAAGCGTTTGGAGCAGCAGAATTGTGAAAAATTTTTTGCCTTCTCAACCATTTCTTAGCTTCAAACTCCCATATCTCTCGAACGGATTGACCTAACGCAAAAATTCCTATTGCATCTGAAAGTAGAAACTCGCCCGATTACAACGGTATGTGTATTTTTTCCCTAGTCCATTCTGGTTAAGCGTTTGGAGCAGCAGAATTGCGAAAAATTTTTTGCCTTCTCAACCATTTCTTGGCTTCAAAGTCCCATTTCTCGCGAACGGATTGACCTAACCCAAAGATTCCTATTGCATCTGAAAGTAGAAACTCACCCGATTACAAAGGTATGTCTATTTTTTCCCTAGGCCATTCTGGTTAAGCGTTTGGAGCAGCAGAAGTGCGAAAAATTTGTTGTCTTCTCAACCATTTCTTAGCTTCAAACTCCCATATCTCGCGAACGGATTGACGTAACCCAAAAATTCCTATTGCATCTGAAAGTAGAAACTCGCCCGATTACAACGGTATGTGTATTTTTTCCCTAGGCCATTCTAGTTAAGCATTTGGAGCAGCAGAATTGCGAAAAATTGTTTGCCTTCTCAACCATTTCTTGGCTTCAAAGTCCCATATCTCGCGAACGGATTGACCTAACCCAAAAATTCCTATTGCATCTGAAAGTAGAAACTCGCCCGATTACAACGGTATGTGTATTTTTTCCGTAGGCCATTCTGGTTAAGCGTTTGGAGCAGCAGAAGTGCGAAAAATTTGTTGTCTTCTCAACCATTTCTTAGCTTCAAACTCCCATATCTCGCGAACGGATTGACGTAACCCAAAAATTCCTATTGCACCTGAAAGTAGAAACTCGCCCGATTACAACGGTATGTGTATTTTTTCCCTAGGCCATTCTGGTTAAGCGTTTGGAGCAGCAGAATTGCGAAAAATTTTTTGCCTTCTCAACCATTTCTTGGCTTCAAAGTCCCATATCTCGCGAACGGATTGACCTAACCCAAAAATTCCTATTGCATCTGAAAGTAGAAACTCGCCCGATTACAACGGTATGTGTATTTTTTCCGTAGGCCATTCTGGTTAAGCGTTTGGAGCAGCAGAAGTGCGAAAAATTTGTTGTCTTCTCAACCATTTCTTAGCTTCAAACTCCCATATCTCGCGAACGGATTGACGTAACCCAAAAATTCCTATTGCACCTGAAAGTAGAAACTCGCCCGATTACAACGGTATGTGTATTTTTTCCCTAGGCCATTCTGGTTAAGCGTTTGGAGCAGCAGAATTGCGAAAAATTTTTTGCCTTCTCAACCATTTCTTGGATTCAAAGTCCCATATCTCGCGAACAGATTGACCTAACCCAAAAATTCCTATTGCATCTGAAAGTAGAAACTCGCCCGATTACAACGGTATATGTATTTTTTCCCTAGGCCATTCTGGTTAAGCGTTTGGAGCAGCAGAATTGTGAAAAATTTTTTGCCTTCTCTACCATTTCTTGACTTCAACTCCCATATCTCGCGAACGGATTGACCTAACCCAAAAATTCCTATTGCATCTGAAAGTAGAAACTCGCCCGACTACAACGGTATGTGTATTTTTTCCCTAGGCCATTCTGGATAAGCGTTTGGAGCAGCAGAATTGTGAAAAATTTTTTGCCTTCTCAACCATTTCTTGTCTTGAAACTCCCATAACTCGCGAACGGATTGACCTAACCCAAAAATTCCTATTGCATCTGAAAGTAGAAACTCGCCCGACTACAACGGTATGTGTATTTTTTCCCTAGGCCATTCTGGATAAGCGTTTGGAGCAGCAGAATTGTGAAAAATTTTTTGCCTTCTCAACCATTTCTTAGTTTCAAACTCCCATATCTCTCGAACGGATTGACCTAACGCAAAAATTCCTATTGCATCTGAATGTAGAAACTCGCCCGATTACAACCGTATGTGTATTTTTTCCCTAGGCCATTCTGGTTAAGCGTTTGGAGCAGCAGAATTGCGAAAAATTTTTTGCCTTCTCAACCATTTCTTACTTTCAAACTCCCATATCTCTCGAACGGATTGACCTAACGCAAAAATTCCTATTGCATCTGAAAGTAGAAACTCGCCCGATTACAACGGCATGTGTATTTTTTCCCTAGGCCATTCTGGTTAAGCGTTTGGAGCAGCAGAATTGCGAAAAATTTTTTGCCTTCTCAACCATTTCTTGGCTTCAAAGTCCCATTTCTCGCGAACGGATTGACCTAACCCAAAAATTCCTATTGCATCTGAAAGTAGAAACTCGCCCGATTACAGCGGTATGTGTATTTTTTCCCTTGGCCATTTTGGTTAAGCGTTTGGAGCAGCAGAATTGCGAAAAAGTTTTTGCCTTCTCAACCATTTCTTGGCTTCAAAGTCCCATATCTCGCGAACGGATTGACCTAACCCAAAAATTCCTATTGCATCTGAAAGTAGAAACTCGCCCGATTACAACGGTATGTGTATTTTTCCCCTAGGCCATTCTGGTTAAGCGTTTGGAGCAGCAGAATTGTGAAAAATTTTTTGCCTTCTCTACCATTTCTTAGCTTCAAACTCCCATATCTCGCGAACGGATTGACGTAACCCAAAAATTCCTATTGCATCTGAAAGTAGAAACTCGCCCGATTACAACGGTATGTGTATTTTTTCCCTAGGCCATTCTGGATAAGCGTTTGGGGCAGCAGAATTGTGAACAATTTTTTGCCTTCTCAACCATTTCTTAGCTTCAAACTCCCATATCTCTCGAACGGATTGACCTAACGCAAAAATTCCTATTGCATCTGAAAGTAGAAACTCGCCCGATTACAACGGTATGTGTATTTTTTCCCTAGGCCATTCTGGTTAAGCGTTTGGAGCAGCAGAATTGCGAAAAATTTTTTGCCTTCTCAACCATTTCTTGGCTTCAAACTCCCATATCTCGCGAACGGATTGACCTAACCCAAAAATTCCTATTGCATCTGAAAGTAGAAACTCGCCCGATTACAACGGTATGTGTATTTTTTCCCTAGGCCATTCTGGTTAAGCGTTTGGAGCAGCAGAATTGCGAAAAATTTTTTGCCTTCTCAACCATTTCTTGGCTTCAAAGTCCCATATCTCGCGAACGGATTGACCTAACCCAAAAATTCCTATTGCATCTGAAAGTAGAAACTCGCCCGACTACAACGGTATGTGTATTTTTTCCCTAGGCCATTCTGGATAAGCGTTTGGAGCAGCAGAATTGTGAACAATTTTTTGCCTTCTCAACCATTTCTTAGCTTCAAACTCCCATATCTCTCGAACGGATTGACCTAACGCAAAAATTCCTATTGCATCTGAAAGTAGAAACTCGCCCGATTACAACGGTATGTGTATTTTTTCCCTAGGCCATTCTGGTTAAGCGTTTGGAGCAGCAGAATTGCGAAAAATTTTTTGCCTTCTCAACCATTTCTTGGCTTCAAACTCCCATATCTCGCGAACGGATTGACCTAACCCAAAAATTCCTATTGCATCTGAAAGTAGAAACTCGCCCGACCACAACGGTATGTGTATTTTTTCCCTTGGCCATTCTGGTTAAGCGTTTGGAGCAGCAGAATTGTGAAAAATTTTTTGCCTTCTCAACCATTTCTTAGCTTCAAACTCCCATATCTCTCGAACGGATTGACCTAACGCAAAAATTCCTATTGCATCTGAAAGTAGAAACTCGCCCGATTACAACGGTATGTGTATTTTTTCCCTAGTCCATTCTGGTTAAGCGTTTGGAGCAGCAGAATTGCGAAAAATTTTTTGCCTTCTCAACCATTTCTTGGCTTCAAAGTCCCATTTCTCGCGAACGGATTGACCTAACCCAAAGATTCCTATTGCATCTGAAAGTAGAAACTCACCCGATTACAAAGGTATGTCTATTTTTTCCCTAGGCCATTCTGGTTAAGCGTTTGGAGCAGCAGAAGTGCGAAAAATTTGTTGTCTTCTCAACCATTTCTTAGCTTCAAACTCCCATATCTCGCGAACGGATTGACGTAACCCAAAAATTCCTATTGCATCTGAAAGTAGAAACTCGCCCGATTACAACGGTATGTGTATTTTTTCCCTAGGCCATTCTAGTTAAGCATTTGGAGCAGCAGAATTGCGAAAAATTGTTTGCCTTCTCAACCATTTCTTGGCTTCAAAGTCCCATATCTCGCGAACGGATTGACCTAACCCAAAAATTCCTATTGCATCTGAAAGTAGAAACTCGCCCGATTACAACGGTATGTGTATTTTTTCCGTAGGCCATTCTGGTTAAGCGTTTGGAGCAGCAGAAGTGCGAAAAATTTGTTGTCTTCTCAACCATTTCTTAGCTTCAAACTCCCATATCTCGCGAACGGATTGACGTAACCCAAAAATTCCTATTGCACCTGAAAGTAGAAACTCGCCCGATTACAACGGTATGTGTATTTTTTCCCTAGGCCATTCTGGTTAAGCGTTTGGAGCAGCAGAATTGCGAAAAATTTTTTGCCTTCTCTACCATTTCTTGACTTCAACTCCCATATCTCGCGAACGGATTGACCTAACCCAAAAATTCCTATTGCATCTGAAAGTAGAAACTCGCCCGACTACAACGGTATGTGTATTTTTTCCCTAGGCCATTCTGGATAAGCGTTTGGAGCAGCAGAATTGTGAAAAATTTTTTGCCTTCTCAACCATTTCTTAGTTTCAAACTCCCATATCTCTCGAACGGATTGACCTAACGCAAAAATTCCTATTGCATCTGAATGTAGAAACTCGCCCGATTACAACCGTATGTGTATTTTTCCCTAGGCCATTCTGGTTAAGCGTTTGGAGCAGCAGAATTGCGAAAAATTTTTTGCCTTCTCAACCATTTCTTACTTTCAAACTCCCATATCTCTCGAACGGATTGACCTAACGCAAAAATTCCTATTGCATCTGAAAGTAGAAACTCGCCCGATTACAACGGTATGTGTATTTTTTCCCTAGGCCATTCTGGTTAAGCGTTTGGAACAGCAGAATTGCGAAAAATTTTTTGCCTTCTCAACCATTTCTTGGCTTCAAAGTCCCATTTCTCGCGAACGGATTGACCTAACCCAAAAATTCCTATTGCATCTGAAAGTAGAAACTCACCCGATTACAAAGGTATGTCTATTTTTTCCCTAGGCCATTCTGGTTAAGCGTTTGGAGCAGCAGAAGTGCGAAAAATTTGTTGTCTTCTCAACCATTTCTTAGCTTCAAACTCCCATATCTCGCGAACGGATTGACGTAACCCAAAAATTCCTATTGCATCTGAAAGTAGAAACTCGCCCGATTACAACGGTATGTGTATTTTTTCCCTAGGCCATTCTAGTTAAGCATTTGGAGCAGCAGAATTGCGAAAAATTTTTTGCCTTCTCAACCATTTCTTGGCTTCAAAGTCCCATATCTCGCGAACGGATTGACCTAACCCAAAAATTCCTATTGCATCTGAAAGTAGAAACTCGCCCGATTACAACGGTATGTGTATTTTTTCCGTAGGCCATTCTGGTTAAGCGTTTGGAGCAGCAGAAGTGCGAAAAATTTGTTGTCTTCTCAACCATTTCTTAGCTTCAAACTGCCATATCTCGCGAACGGATGGACGTAACCCAAAAATTCCTATTGCACCTGAAAGTAGAAACTCGCCCGATTACAACGGTATGTGTATTTTTTCCCTAGGCCATTCTGGTTAAGCGTTTGGAGCAGCAGAATTGCGAAAAATTTTTTGCCTTCTCAACCATTTCTTGGATTCAAAGTCCCATATCTCGCGAACAGATTGACCTAACCCAAAAATTCCTATTGCATCTGAAAGTAGAAACTCGCCCGATTACAACGGTATATGTATTTTTTCCCTAGGCCATTCTGGTTAAGCGTTTGGAGCAGCAGAATTGTGAAAAATTTTTTGCCTTCTCTACCATTTCTTGACTTCAACTCCCATATCTCGCGAACGGATTGACCTAACCCAAAAATTCCTATTGCATCTGAAAGTAGAAACTCGCCCGATTACAACGGTATGTGAGTTTTTTCCCTAGGCCATTCTGGTTAAGCGTTTGGAGCAGCAGAATTGCGAAAAATTTTTTGCCTTCTCAACAATTTCTTGGCTTCAAACTCCCATATCTCGCGAACGGATTGACCTAACCCAAAAATTCCTATTGCATCTGAAAGTAGAAACTCGCCCGGCTACAACGGTATGTGTATTTTTTCCCTAGGCCATTCTGGATAAGCGTTTGGAGCAGCAGAATTGTGAACAATTTTTTGCCTTCTCAACCATTTCTTAGCTTCAAACTCCCATATCTCTCGAACGGATTGACCTAACGCAAAAATTCCTATTGCATCTGAAAGTAGAAACTCGCCCGATTACAGCGGTATGTGTATTTTTTCCCTTGGCCATTTTGGTTAAGCGTTTGGAGCAGCAGAATTGCGAAAAATTGTTTGCCTTCTCAACCATTTCTTGGCTTCAAACTCCCATATCTCGCGAACGGATTGACCTAACCCAAAAATTCCTATTGCATCTGAAAGTAGAAACTCGCCCGACCACAACGGTATGTGTATTTTTTCCCTAGGCCATTCTGGTTAAGCGTTTGGAGCAGCAGAATTGTGAAAAATTTTTTGCCTTCTCAACCATTTCTTGTCTTGAAACTCCCATAACTCGCGAACGGATTGACCTAACCCAAAAATTCCTATTGCATCTGAAAGTAGAAACTCGCCCGACTACAACGGTATGTGTATTTTTTCCCTAGGCCATTCTGGATAAGCGTTTGGAGCAGCAGAATTGTGAAAAATTTTTTGCCTTCTCAACCATTTCTTGGATTCAAAGTCCCATATCTCGCGAACAGATTGACCTAACCCAAAAATTCCTATTGCATCTGAAAGTAGAAACTCGCCCGATTACAACGGTATATGTATTTTTTCCCTAGGCCATTCTGGTTAAGCGTTTGGAGCAGCAGATTTGTGAAAAATTTTTTGCCTTCTCTACCATTTCTTGACTTCAACTCCCATATCTCGCGAACGGATTGACCTAACCCAAAAATTCCTATTGCATCTGAAAGTAGAAACTCGCCCGACTACAACGGTATGTGTATTTTTTCCCTAGGCCATTCTGGTTAAGCGTTTGGAACAGCAGAATTGCGAAAAATTTTTTGCCTTCTCAACCATTTCTTGGCTTCAAAGTCCCATTTCTCGCGAACGGATTGACCTAACCCAAAAATTCCTATTGCATCTGAAAGTAGAAACTCGCCCGACTACAACGGTATGTGTATTTTTTCCCTAGGCCATTCTGGATAAGCGTTTGGAGCAGCAGAATTGTGAAAAATTTTTTGCCTTCTCAACCATTTCTTGGATTCAAAGTCCCATATCTCGCGAACAGATTGACCTAACCCAAAAATTCCTACTGCATCTGAAAGTAGAAACTCGCCCGATTACAACGGTATATGTATTTTTTCCCTAGGCCATTCTGGTTAAGCGTTTGGAGCAGCAGATTTGTGAAAAATTTTTTGCCTTCTCTACCATTTCTTGACTTCAACTCCCATATCTCGCGAACGGATTGACCTAACCCAAAAATTCCTATTGCATCTGAAAGTAGAAACTCGCCCGACTACAACGGTATGTGTATTTTTTCCCTAGGCCATTCTGGTTAAGCGTTTGGAACAGCAGAATTGCGAAAAATTTTTTGCCTTCTCAACCATTTCTTGGCTTCAAAGTCCCATTTCTCGCGAACGGATTGACCTAACCCAAAAATTCCTATTGCATCTGAAAGTAGAAACTCACCCGATTACAAAGGTATGTCTATTTTTTCCCTAGGCCATTCTGGTTAAGCGTTTGGTGCAGCAGAAGTGCGAAAAATTTGTTGTCTTCTCAACCATTTCTTAGCTTCAAACTCCCATATCTCGCGAACGGATTGACGTAACCCAAAAATTCCTATTGCATCTGAAAGTAGATTCTCGCCCGATTACAACGGTATATGTATTTTTTCCCTAGGCCATTCTGGTTAAGCGTTTGGAGCAGCAGAATTGCGAAAAATTTTTTGCCTTCTCAACCATTTCTTGGATTCAAAGTCCCATATCTCGCGAACAGATTGACCTAACCCAAAAATTCCTATTGCATCTGAAAGTAGAAACTCGCCCGATTACAACGGTATATGTATTTTTTCCCTAGGCCATTCTGGTTAAGCGTTTGGAGCAGCAGAATTGTGAAAAATTTTTTGCCTTCTCTACCATTTCTTGGCTTCAAACTCCCATATCTCGCGAACGGTTTGACCTAACCCAAAAATTCCTATTGCATCTGAAAGTAGAAACTCGCCCGACTACAACGGTATGTGTATTTTTTCCCTAGGCCATTCTGGATAAGCGTTTGGAGCAGCAGAATTGTGAACAATTTTTTGCCTTCTCAACCATTTCTTAGCTTCAAACTCCCATATCTCTCGAACGGATTGACCTAACGCAAAAATTCCTATTGCATCTGAAAGTAGAAACTCGCCCGATTACAGCGGTATGTGTATTTTTTCCCTTGGCCATTTTGGTTAAGCGTTTGGAGCAGCAGAATTGCGAAAAATTTTTTGCCTTCTCAACCATTTCTTGGCTTCAAACTCCCATATCTCGCGAACGGATTGACCTAACCCAAAAATTCCTATTGCATCTGAAAGTAGAAACTCGCCCGACCACAACTGTATGTGTATTTTTTCCCTAGGCCATTCTGGTTAAGCGTTTGGAGTAGCAGAATTGTGAAAAATTTTTTGCCTTCTCAACCATTTCTTGTCTTGAAACTCCCATAACTCGCGAACGGATTGTCCTAACCCAAAAATTCCTATTGCATCTGAAAGTAGAAACTCGCCCGACTACAACGGTATGTGTATTTTTTCCCTAGGCCATTCTGGATAAGCGTTTGGAGCAGCAGAATTGTGAAAAATTTTTTGCCTTCTCAACCATTTCTTGGATTCAAAGTCCCATATCTCGCGAACAGATTGACCTAACCCAAAAATTCCTATTGCATCTGAAAGTAGAAACTCGCCCGATTACAACGGTATATGTATTTTTTCCCTAGGCCATTCTGGTTAAGCGTTTGGAGCAGCAGATTTGTGAAAAATTTTTTGCCTTCTCTACCATTTCTTGACTTCAACTCCCATATCTCGCGAACGGATTGACCTAAACCAAAAATTCCTATTGCATCTGAAAGTAGAAACTCGCCCGACTACAACGGTATGTGTATTTTTTCCCTAGGCCATTCTGGATAAGCGTTTGGAGCAGCAGAATTGTGAAAAATTTTTTGCCTTCTCAACCATTTCTTGGATTCAAAGTCCCATATCTCGCGAACAGATTGACCTAACCCAAAAATTCCTATTGCATCTGAAAGTAGAAACTCGCCCGATTACAACGGTATATGTATTTTTTCCCTAGGCCATTCTGGTTAAGCGTTTGGAGCAGCAGATTTGTGAAAAATTTTTTGCCTTCTCTACCATTTCTTGACTTCAACTCCCATATCTCGCGAACGGATTGACCTAACCCAAAAATTCCTATTGCATCTGAAAGTAGAAACTCGCCCGACTACAACGGTATGTGTATTTTTTCCCTAGGCCATTCTGGATAAGCGTTTGGAGCAGCAGAATTGTGAAAAATTTTTTGCCTTCTCAACCATTTCTTAGTTTCAAACTCCCATATCTCTCGAACGGATTGACCTAACGCAAAAATTCCTATTGCATCTGAATGTAGAAACTCGCCCGATTACAACCGTATGTGTATTTCTTCCCTAGGCCATTCTGGTTAAGCGTTTGGAGCAGCAGAATTGCGAAAAATTTTTTGCCTTCTCAACCATTTCTTGGCTTCAAAGTCCCATTTCTCGCGAACGGATTGACCTAACACAAAAATTCCTATTGCATCTGAAAGTAGAAACTCGCCCGATTACAGCGGTATGTGTATTTTTTCCCTTGGCCATTTTGGTTAAGCGTTTGGAGCAGCAGAATTGCGAAAAAGTTTTTGCCTTCTCAACCATTTCTTGGCTTCAAAGTCCCATATCTCGCGAACGGATTGACCTAACCCAAAAATTCCTATTGCATCTGAAAGTAGAAACTCGCCCGATTACAACGGTATGTTTATTTTTTCCCTAGGCCATTCTAGTTAAGCGTTTGGAGCAGCAGAATTGCGAAAAATTTTTTGGCTTCTCAACCATTTCTTGGCTTCAAACTCCCATATCTCGCGAACGGATTGACCTAACCCAAAAATTCCTATTGCATCTGAAAGTAGAAACTCACCCGATTAAAACGGTATGTGTATTTTTTCCCTAGGCCATTCTGGTTAAGCGTTTGGAGCAGCAGAAGTGCGAAAAATTTGTTGTCTTCTCAACCATTTCTTAGCTTCAAACTCCCATATCTCGCGAACGGATTGACGTAACCCAAAAATTCCTATTGCATCTGAAAGTAGAAACTCGCCCGATTACAACGGTATGTGTATTTTTTCCCTAGGCCATTCTGGTTAAGCGTTTGGAGCAGCAGAATTGCGAAAAATTTTTTGCCTTCTCAACCATTTCTTGGCTTCAAAGTCCCATATCTCGCGAACGGATTGACCTAACCCAAAAATTCCTATTGCATCTGAAAGTAGAAACTCGCCCGACCACAACGGTATGTGTATTCTTTCCCTTGGCCATTCTGGTTAAGCGTTTGGAGCAGCAGAATTGTGAAAAATTTTTTGCCTTCTCAACCATTTCTTAGCTTCAAACTCCCATATCTCTCGAACGGATTGACCTAACGCAAAAATTCCTATTGCATCTGAAAGAAGAAACTCACCCGATTACAACGGTATGTGTATTTTTTCCCTAGGCCATTCTGGTTAAGCGTTTGGAGCAGCAGAAGTGCGAAAAATTTGTTGTCTTCTCAACCATTTCTTAGCTTCAAACTCCCATATCTCGCGAACGGATTGACGTAACCCAAAAATTCCTATTGCATCTGAAAGTAGAAACTCGCCCGATTACAACGGTATGTGTATTTTTTCCCTAGGCCATTCTGGTTAAGCGTTTGGAGCAGCAGAATTGCGAAAAATTTTTTGCCTTCTCAACCATTTCTTGGCTTCAAAGTCCCATATCTCGCGAACGGATTGACCTAACCCAAAAATTCCTATTGCATCTGAAAGTAGAAACTCGCCCGACTACAACGGTATGTGTATTTTTTCCCTAGGCCATTCTGGATAAGCGTTTGGAGCAGCAGAATTGTGAACAATTTTTTGCCTTCTCAACCATTTCTTAGCTGCAAACTCCCATATCTCTCGAACGGATTGACCTAACGCAAAAATTCCTATTGCATCTGAAAGTAGAAACTCGCCCGATTACAACGGTATGTGTGTTTTTTCCCTAGGCCATTCTGGTTAAGCGTTTGGAGCAGCAGAATTGCGAAAAATTTTTTGCCTTCTCAACCATTTCTTGGCTTCAAACTCCCATATCTCGCGAACGGATTGACCTAACCCAAAAATTCCTATTGCATCTGAAAGTAGAAACTCGCCCGACCACAACGGTATGTGTATTTTTTCCCTTGGCCATTCTGGTTAAGCGTTTGGAGCAGCAGAATTGTGAAAAATTTTTTGCCTTCTCAACCATTTCTTAGCTTCAAACTCCCATATCTCTCGAACGGATTGACCTAACGCAAAAATTCCTATTGCATCTGAAAGTAGAAACTCGCCCAATTACAACGGTATGTGTATTTTTTCCCTAGTCCATTCTGGTTAAGCGTTTGGAGCAGCAGAATTGCGAAAAATTTTTTGCCTTCTCAACCATTTCTTGGCTTCAAAGTCCCATTTCTCGCGAACGGATTGACCTAACCCAAAAATTCCTATTGCATCCGAAAGTAGAAACTCACCCGATTACAAAGGTATGTCTATTTTTTCCCTAGGCCATTCTGGTTAAGCGTTTGGAGCAGCAGAAGTGCGAAAAATTTGTTGTCTTCTCAACCATTTCTTAGCTTCAAACTCCCATATCTCGCGAACGGATTGACGTAACCCAAAAATTCCTATTGCATCTGAAAGTAGAAACTCGCCCGATTACAACGGTATGTGTATTTTTTCCCTAGGCCATTCTGGTTAAGCGTTTGGAGCAGCAGAATTGCGAAAAATTTTTTGCCTTCTCAACCATTTCTTGGATTCAAAGTCCCATATCTCGCGAACAGATTGACCTAACCCAAAAATTCCTATTGCATCTGAAAGTAGAAACTCGCCCGATTACAACGGTATATGTATTTTTTCCCTAGGCCATTCTGGTTAAGCGTTTGGAGCAGCAGAATTGTGAAAAATTTTTTGCCTTCTCTACCATTTCTTGACTTCAACTCCCATATCTCGCGAACGGATTGACCTAACCCAAAAATTCCTATTGCATCTGAAAGTAGAAACTCGCCCGATTACAACGGTATGTGTATTTTTTCCCTAGGCCATTCTGGTTAAGCGTTTGGAGCAGCAGAATTGCGAAAAATTTTTTGCCTTCTCAACAATTTCTTGGCTTCAAACTCCCATATCTCGCGAACGGATTGACCTAACCCAAAAATTCCTATTGCATCTGAAAGTAGAAACTCGCCCGACTACAACGGTATGTGGATTTTTTCCCTAGGCCATTCTGGATAAGCGTTTGGAGCAGCAGAATTGTGAACAATTTTTTGCCTTCTCAACCATTTCTTAGCTTCAAACTCCCATATCTCTCGAACGGATTGACCTAACGCAAAAATTCCTATTGCATCTGAAAGTAGAAACTCGCCCGATTACAGCGGTATGTGTATTTTTTCCCTTGGCCATTTTGGTTAAGCGTTTGGAGCAGCAGAATTGCGAAAAATTTTTTGCCTTCTCAACCATTTCTTGGCTTCAAACTCCCATATCTCGCGAGCGGATTGACCTAACCCAAAAATTCCTATTGCATCTGAAAGTAGAAACTCGCCCGACCACAACGGTATGTGTATTTTTTCCCTAGGCCATTCTGGTTAAGCGTTTGGAGCAGCAGAATTGCGAAAAATTTTTTGCCTTCTCAACCATTTCTTGGCTTCAAAGTCCCATTTCTCGCGAACGGATTGACCTAACCCAAAAATTCCTATTGCATCTGAAAGTAGAAACTCGCCCGATTACAGCGGTATGTGTATTTTTTCCCTTGGCCATTTTGGTTAAGCGTTTGGAGCAGCAGAATTGCGAAAAAGTTTTTGCCCTCTCAACCATTTCTTGGCTTCAAAGTCCCATATCTCGCGAACGGGTAGACCTAACCCAAAAATTCCTATTGCATCTGAAAGTAGAAACTCGCCCGATTACAACGGTATGTGTATTTTTCCCCTAGGCCATTCTGGTTAAGCGTTTGGAGCAGCAGAATTGTGAAAAATTTTTTGCCTTCTCTACCATTTCTTGACTTCAAACTCCCATATCTCGCGAAAGGATTGACCTAACCCAAAAATTCCTATTGCATCTGAAAGTAGAAACTCGCCCGATTACAACGGTATGTTTATTTTTTCCCTAGGCCATTCTAGTTAAGCGTTTGGAGCAGCAGAATTGCGAAAAATTTTTGGCTTCTCAACCATTTCTTGGCTTCAAACTCCCATATCTCGCGAACGGATTGACCTAACCCAAAAATTCCTATTGCATCTGAAAGTAGAAACTCACCCGATTACAACGGTATGTGTATTTTTTCCCTAGGCCATTCTGGTTAAGCGTTTGGAGCAGCAGAAGTGCGAAAAATTTGTTGTCTTCTCAACCATTTCTTAGCTTCAAACTCCCATATCTCGCGAACGGATTGACGTAACCCAAAAATTCCTATTGCATCTGAAAGTAGAAACTCGCCCGATTACAACGGTATGTGTATTTTTTCCCTAGGCCATTCTGGTTAAGCGTTTGGAGCAGCAGAATTGCGAAAAATTTTTTGCCTTCTCAACCATTTCTTGGCTTCAAAGTCCCATATCTCGCGAACGGATTGACCTAACCCAAAAATTCCTATTGCATCTGAAAGTAGAAACTCGCCCGACTGCAACGGTATGTGTATTTTTTCCCTAGGCCATTCTGGATAAGCGTTTGGAGCAGCAGAATTGTGAACAATTTTTTGCCTTCTCAACCATTTCTTAGCTTCAAGCTCCCATATCTCTCGAACGGATTGACCTAACGCAAAAATTCCTATTGCATCTGAAAGTAGAAACTCGCCCGATTACAACGGTATGTGTATTTTTTCCCTAGGCCATTCTGGTTAAGCGTTTGGAGCAGCAGAATTGCGAAAAATTTTTTGCCTTCTCAACCATTTCTTGGATTCAAAGTCCCATTTCTCGCGAACGGATTGACCTAACCCAAAAATTCCTATTGCATCTGAAAGTAGAAACTCGCCCGATTACAGCCGTATGTGTATTTTTTCCCTTGGCCATTTTGGTTAAGCGTTTGGAGCAGCAGAATTGCGAAAAAGTTTTTGCCTTCTCAACCATTTCTTGGCTTCAAAGTCCCATATCTCGCGAACGGATAGACCTAACCCAAAAATTCCTATTGCATCTGAAAGTAGAAACTCGCCCGATTACAACGGTATGTGTATTTTTCCCCTAGGCCATTCTGGTTAAGCGTTTGCAGCAGCAGAATTGTGAAAAATTTTTTGCCTTCTCTACCATTTCTTGACTTCAAACTCCCATATCTCGCGAAAGGATTGACCTAACCCAAAAATTCCTATTGCATCTGAAAGTAGAAACTCGCCCGATTACAACGGTATGTTTATTTTCTCCCTAGGCCATTCTAGTTAAGCGTTTGGAGCAGCAGAATTGCGAAAAATTTTTTGGCTTCTCAACCATTTCTTGGCTTCAAACTCCCATATCTCGCGAACGGATTGACCTAACCCAAAAATTCCTATTGCATCTGAAAGTAGAAACTCACCCGATTACAACGGTATGTGTATTTTTTCCCTAGGCCATTCTGGTTAAGCGTTTGGAGCAGCAGAAGTGCGAAAAATTTGTTGTCTTCTCAACCATTTCTTAGCTTCAAACTCCCATATCTCGCGAACGGATTGACGTAACCCAAAAATTCCTATTGCATCTGAAAGTAGAAACTCGCCCGATTACAACGGTATGTGTATTTTTTCCCTAGGCCATTCTGGTTAAGCGTTTGGAGCAGCAGAATTGCGAAAAATTTTTTGCCTTCTCAACCATTTCTTGGCTTCAAAGTCCCATATCTCGCGAACGGATTGACCTAACCCAAAAATTCCTATTGCATCTGAAAGTAGAAACTCGCCCGACTGCAACGGTATGTGTATTTTTTCCCTAGGCCATTCTGGTTAAGCGTTTGGAGCAGCAGAATTGCGAAAAATTTTTTGCCTTCTCAACCATTTCTTGGCTTCAAACTCCCATATCTCGCGAACGGATTGACCTAACCCAAAAATTCCGATTGCATCTGAAAGTAGAAACTCGCCCGACCACAACGGTATGTGTATTCTTTCCCTTGGCCATTCTGGTTAAGCGTTTGGAGCAGCAGAATTGTGAAAAATTTTTTGCCTTCTCAACCATTTCTTAGCTTCAAACTCCCATATCTCTCGAACGGATTGACCTAACGCAAAAATTCCTATTGCATCTGAAAGAAGAAACTCACCCGATTACAACGGTATGTGTATTTTTTCCCTAGGCCATTCTGGTTAAGCGTTTGGAGCAGCAGAAGTGCGAAAAATTTGTTGTCTTCTCAACCATTTCTTAGCTTCAAACTCCCATATCTCGCGAACGGATTGACGTAACCCAAAAATTCCTATTGCATCTGAAAGTAGAAACTCGCCCGATTACAACGGTATGTGTATTTTTTCCCTAGGCCATTCTGGTTAAGCGTTTGGAGCAGCAGAATTGCGAAAAATTTTTTGCCTTCTCAACCATTTCTTGGCTTCAAAGTCCCATATCTCGCGAACGGATTGACCTAACCCAAAAATTCCTATTGCATCTGAAAGTAGAAACTCGCCCGACTACAACGGTATGTGTATTTTTTCCCTAGGCCATTCTGGATAAGCGTTTGGAGCAGCAGAATTGTGAACAATTTTTTGCCTTCTCAACCATTTCTTAGCTGCAAACTCCCATATCTCTCGAACGGATTGACCTAACGCAAAAATTCCTATTGCATCTGAAAGTAGAAACTCGCCCGATTACAACGGTATGTGTGTTTTTTCCCTAGGCCATTCTGGTTAAGCGTTTGGAGCAGCAGAATTGCGAAAAATTTTTTGCCTTCTCAACCATTTCTTGGCTTCAAACTCCCATATCTCGCGAACGGATTGACCTAACCCAAAAATTCCTATTGCATCTGAAAGTAGAAACTCGCCCGACCACAACGGTATGTGTATTTTTTCCCTTGGCCATTCTGGTTAAGCGTTTGGAGCAGCAGAATTGTGAAAAATTTTTTGCCTTCTCAACCATTTCTTAGCTTCAAACTCCCATATCTCTCGAACGGATTGACCTAACGCAAAAATTCCTATTGCATCTGAAAGTAGAAACTCGCCCAATTACAACGGTATGTGTATTTTTTCCCTAGTCCATTCTGGTTAAGCGTTTGGAGCAGCAGAATTGCGAAAAATTTTTTGCCTTCTCAACCATTTCTTGGCTTCAAAGTCCCATTTCTCGCGAACGGATTGACCTAACCCAAAAATTCCTATTGCATCCGAAAGTAGAAACTCACCCGATTACAAAGGTATGTCTATTTTTTCCCTAGGCCATTCTGGTTAAGCGTTTGGAGCAGCAGAAGTGCGAAAAATTTGTTGTGTTCTCAACCATTTCTTAGCTTCAAACTCCCATATCTCGCGAACGGATTGACGTAACCCAAAAATTCCTATTGCATCTGAAAGTAGAAACTCGCCCGATTACAACGGTATGTGTATTTTTTCCCTAGGCCATTCTGGTTAAGCGTTTGGAGCAGCAGAATTGCGAAAAATTTTTTGCCTTCTCAACCATTTCTTGGATTCAAAGTCCCATATCTCGCGAACAGATTGACCTAACCCAAAAATTCCTATTGCATCTGAAAGTAGAAACTCGCCCGATTACAACGGTATATGTATTTTTTCCCTAGGCCATTCTGGTTAAGCGTTTGGAGCAGCAGAATTGTGAAAAATTTTTTGCCTTCTCTACCATTTCTTGACTTCAACTCCCATATCTCGCGAACGGATTGACCTAACCCAAAAATTCCTATTGCATCTGAAAGTAGAAACTCGCCCGACCACAACGGTATGTGTATTTTTTCCCTTGGCCATTCTGGTTAAGCGTTTGGAGCAGCAGAATTGTGAACAATTTTTTGCCTTCTCAACCATTTCTTAGCTTCAAACTCCCATATCTCTCGAACGGATTGACCTAACGCAAAAATTCCTATTGCATCTGAAAGTAGAAACTCGCCCGATTACAGCGGTATGTGTATTTTTTCCCTTGGCCATTTTGGTTAAGCGTTTGGAGCAGCAGAATTGCGAAAAATTTTTTGCCTTCTCAACCATTTCTTGGCTTCAAACTCCCATATCTCGCGAGCGGATTGACCTAACCCAAAAATTCCTATTGCATCTGAAAGTAGAAACTCGCCCGACCACAACGGTATGTGTATTTTTTCCCTAGGCCATTCTGGTTAAGCGTTTGGAGCAGCAGAATTGCGAAAAATTTTTTGCCTTCTCAACCATTTCTTGGCTTCAAAGTCCCATTTCTCGCGAACGGATTGACCTAACCCAAAAATTCCTATTGCATCTGAAAGTAGAAACTCGCCCGATTACAGCGGTATGTGTATATTTTCCCTTGGCCATTTTGGTTAAGCGTTTGGAGCAGCAGAATTGCGAAAAAGTTTTTGCCTTCTCAACCATTTCTTGGCTTCAAAGTCCCATATCTCGCGAACGGATAGACCTAACCCAAAAATTCCTATTGCATCTGAAAGTAGAAACTCGCCCGATTACAACGGTATGTGTATTTTTCCCCTAGGCCATTCTGGTTAAGCGTTTGGAGCAGCAGAATTGTGAAAAATTTTTTGCCTTCTCTACCATTTCTTGACTTCAAACTCCCATATCTCGCGAAAGGATTGACCTAACCCAAAAATTCCTATTGCATCTGAAAGTAGAAACTCGCCCGATTACAACGGTATGTTTATTTTTTCCCTAGGCCATTCTAGTTAAGCGTTTGGAGCAGCAGAATTGCGAAAAATTTTTTGGCTTCTCAACCATTTCTTGGCTTCAAACTCCCATATCTCGCGAACGGATTGACCTAACCCAAAAATTCCTATTGCATCTGAAAGTAGAAACTCACCCGATTACAACGGTATGTGTATTTTTTCCCTAGGCCATTCTGGTTAAGCGTTTGGAGCAGCAGAAGTGCGAAAAATTTGTTGTCTTCTCAACCATTTCTTAGCTTCAAACTCCCATATCTCGCGAACGGATTGACGTAACCCAAAAATTCCTATTGCATCTGAAAGTAGAAACTCGCCCGATTACAACGGTATGTGTATTTTTTCCCTAGGCCATTCTGGTTAAGCGTTTGGAGCAGCAGAATTGCGAAAAATTTTTTGCCTTCTCAACCATTTCTTGGCTTCAAAGTCCCATATCTCGCGAACGGATTGACCTAACCCAAAAATTCCTATTGCATCTGAAAGTAGAAACTCGCCCGACTGCAACGGTATGTGTATTTTTTCCCTAGGCCATTCTGGATAAGCGTTTGGAGCAGCAGAATTGTGAACAATTTTTTGCCTTCTCAACCATTTCTTAGCTTCAAACTCCCATATCTCTCGAACGGATTGACCTAACGCAAAAATTCCTATTGCATCTGAAAGTAGAAACTCGCCCGATTACAACGGTATGTGTATTTTTTCCCTAGGCCATTCTGGTTAAGCGTTTGGAGCAGCAGAATTGCGAAAAATTTTTTGCCTTCTCAACCATTTCTTACTTTCAAACGCACATATCTCTCGAACGGATTGACCTAACGCAAAAATTCCTATTGCATCTGAAAGTAGAAACTCGCCCGATTACAACAGTATGTGTATTTTTTCCCTAGGCCATTCTGGTTAAGCATTTGGAGCAGCAGAATTGCGAAAAATTTTTTGCCTTCTCAACCATTTCTTGGCTTCAAAGTCCCATTTCTCGCGAACGGATTGACCTAACCCAAAAATTCCTATTGCATCTGAAAGTAGAAACTCGCCCGATTACAGCGGTATGTGTATTTTTTCCCTTGGCCATTTTGGTTAAGCGTTTGGAGCAGCAGAATTGCGAAAAAGTTTTTGCCTTCTCAACCATTTCTTGGCTTCAAAGTCCCATATCTCGCGAACGGATTGACCTAACCCAAAAATTCCTATTGCATCTGAAAGTAGAAACTCGCCCGATTACAACGGTATGTGTATTTTTCCCCTAGGCCATTCTGGTTAAGCGTTTGGAGCAGCAGAATTGTGAAAAATTTTTTGCCTTCTCTACCATTTCTTGACTTCAAACTCCCATATCTCGCGAACGGATTGACCTAACCCAAAAATTCCTATTGCATCTGAAAGTAGAAACTCGCCCGATTACAACGGTATGTTTATTTTTTCCCTAGGCCATTCTAGTTAAGCGTTTGGAGCAGCAGAATTGCGAAAAATTTTTTGGCTTCTCAACCATTTCTTGGCTTCAAACTCCCATATCTCGCGAACGGATTGACCTAACCCAAAAATTCCTATTGCATCTGAAAGTAGAAACTCACCCGATTACAACGGTATGTGTATTTTTTCCCTAGGCCATTCTGGTTAAGCGTTTGGAGCAGCAGAAGTGCGAAAAATTTGTTGTCTTCTCAACCATTTCTTAGCTTCAAACTCCCATATCTCGCGAACGGATCGACGTAACCCAAAAATTCCTATTGCATCTGAAAGTAGAAACTCGCCCGATTACAACGGTATGTGTATTTTTTCCCTAGGCCATTCTGGTTAAGCGTTTGGAGCAGCAGAATTGCGAAAAATTTTTTGCCTTCTCAACCATTTCTTGGCTTCAAAGTCCCATATCTCGCGAACGGATTGACCTAACCCAAAAATTCCTATTGCATCTGAAAGTAGAAACTCGCCCGACTACAACGGTATGTGTATTTTTTCCCTAGGCCATTCTGGATAAGCGTTTGGAGCAGCAGAATTGTGAACAATTTTTTGCCTTCTCAACCATTTCTTAGCTTTAAACTCCCATATCTCTCGAACGGATTGACCTAACGCAAAAATTCCTATTGCATCTGAAAGTAGAAACTCGCCCGATTACAACGGTATGTGTATTTTTTCCCTAGGCCATTCTGGTGAAGCGTTTGGAGCAGCAGAATTGCGAAAAATTTTTTGCCTTCTCAACCATTTCTTGGCTTCAAACTCCCATATCTCGCGAACGGATTGACCTAACCCAAAAATTCCTATTGCATCTGAAAGTAGAAACTCGCCCGACCACAACGGTATGTGTATTTTTTCCCTTGGCCATTCTGGTTAAGCGTTTGGAGCAGCAGAATTGTGAAAAATTTTTTGCCTTCTCAACCATTTCTTAGCTTCAAACTCCCATATCTCTCGAACGGATTGACCTAACGCAAAAATTCCTATTGCATCTGAAAGTAGAAACTCGCCCGATTACAACGGTATGTGTATTTTTTCCCTAGTCCATTCTGGTTAAGCGTTTGGAGCAGCAGAATTGCGAAAAATTTTTTGCCTTCTCAACCATTTCTTGGCTTCAAAGTCCCATTTCTGGCGAACGGATTGACCTAACCCAAAAATTCCTATTGCATCTGAAAGTAGAAACTCACCCGATTACAAAGGTATGTCTATTTTTTCCCTAGGCCATTCTGGTTAAGCGTTTGGAGCAGCAGAAGTGCGAAAAATTTGTTGTCTTCTCAACCATTTCTTAGCTTCAAACTCCCATATCTCGCGAACGGATTGACGTAACCCAAAAATTCCTATTGCATCTGAAAGTAGAAACTCGCCCGATTACAACGGTATGTGTATTTTTTCCCTAGGCCATTCTAGTTAAGCATTTGGAGCAGCAGAATTGCGAAAAATTTTTTGCCTTCTCAACCATTTCTTGGCTTCAAAGTCCCATATCTCGCGAACGGATTGACCTGACCCAAAAATTCCTATTGCATCTGAAAGTAGAAACTCGCCCGATTACAACGGTATGTGTATTTTTACCGTAGGCCATTCTGGTTAAGCGTTTGGAGCAGCAGAAGTGCGAAAAATTTGTTGCCTTCTCAACCATTTCTTAGCTTCAAACTCCCATATCTCGCGAACGGATTGACGTAACCCAAAAATTCCTATTGCACCTGAAAGTAGAAACTCGCCCGATTACAACGGTATGTGTATTTTTTCCCTAGGCCATTCTGGTTAAGCGTTTGGAGCAGCAGAATTGCGAAAAATTTTTTGCCTTCTCAACCATTTCTTGGATTCAAAGTCCCATATCTCGCGAACAGATTGACCTAACCCAAAAATTCCTATTGCATCTGAAAGTAGAAACTCGCCCGATTACAACGGTATATGTATTTTTTCCCTAGGCCATTCTGGTTAAGCGTTTGGAGCAGCAGAATTGTGAAAAATTTTTTGCCTTCTCTACCATTTCTTGACTTCAACTCCCATATCTCGCGAACGGATTGACCTAACCCAAAAATTCCTATTGCATCTGAAAGTAGAAACTCGCCCGACTACAACGGTATGTGTATTTTTTCCCTAGGCCATTCTGGATAAGCGTTTGGAGCAGCAGAATTGTGAAAAATTTTTTGCCTTCTCAACCATTTCTTAGTTTCAAACTCCCATATCTCTCGAACGGATTGACCTAACGCAAAAATTCCTATTGCATTTGAATGTAGAAACTCGCCCGATTACAACCGTATGTGTATTTTTTCCCAAGGCCATTCTGGTTAAGCGTTTGGAGCAGCAGAATTGCGAAAAATTTTTTGCCTTCTCAACCATTTCTTACTTTCAAACTCCCATATCTCTCGAACGGATTGACCTAACGCAAAAATTCCTATTGCATCTGAAAGTAGAAACTCGCCCGATTACAACGGTATGTGTATTTTTTCCCTAGGCCATTCTGGTTAAGCGTTTGGAGCAGCAGAATTGCGAAAAATTTTTTGCCTTCTCTACCATTTCTTGGCTTCAAAGTCCCATTTCTCGCGAACGGATTGACCTAACCCAAAAATTCCTATTGCATCTGAAAGTAGAAACTCGCCCGATTACAGCGGTATGTGTATTTTTTCCCTTGGCCATTTTGGTTAAGCGTTTGGAGCAGCAGAATTGCGAAAAGGTTTTTGCCTTCTCAACCATTTCTTGGCTTCAAAGCCCCATATCTCGCGAACGGATTGACCTAACCCAAAAATTCCTATTGCATCTGAAAGTAGAAACTCGCCCGATTACAACGGTATGTGTATTTTTCCCCTAGGCCATTCTGGTTAAGCGTTTGGAGCAGCAGAATTGTGAAAAATTTTTTGCCTTCTCTACCATTTCTTGACTTCAAACTCCCATATCTCGCGAACGGATTGACCTAACCCAAAAATTCATATTGCATCTGAAAGTAGAAACTCGCCCGATTACAACGGTATGTTTATTTTTTCCCTAGGCCATTCTAGTTAAGCGTTTGGAGCAGCAGAATTGCGAAAAATTTTTTGGCTTCTCAACCATTTCTTGGCTTCAAACTCCCATATCTCGCGAACGGATTGACCTAACCCAAAAATTCCTATTGCATCTGAAAGTAGAAACTCACCCGATTACAACGGTATGTGTATTTTTTCCCTAGGCCATTCTGGTTAAGCGTTTGGAGCAGCAGAAGTGCGAAAAATTTGTTGTCTTCTCAACCATTTCTTAGCTTCAAACTCCCATATCTCGCGAACGGATTGACGTAACCCAAAAATTCCTATTGCATCTGAAAGTAGAAACTCGCCCGATTACAACGGTATGTGTATTTTTTCCGTAGGCCATTCTGGTTAAGCGTTTGGAGCAGCAGAAGTGCGAAAAATTTGTTGTCTTCTCAACCATTTCTTAGCTTCAAACTCCCATATCTCGCGAACGGATTGACGTAACCCAAAAATTCCTATTGCACCTGAAAGTAGAAACTCGCCCGATTACAACGGTATGTGTATTTTTTCCCTAGGCCATTCTGGTTAAGCGTTTGGAGCAGCAGAATTGCGAAAAATTTTTTGCCTTCTCAACCATTTCTTGGATTCAAAGTCCCATATCTCGCGAACAGATTGACCTAACCCAAAAATTCCTATTGCATCTGAAAGTAGAAACTCGCCCGATTACAACGGTATATGTATTTTTTCCCTAGGCCATTCTGGTTAAGCGTTTGGAGCAGCAGAATTGTGAAAAATTTTTTGCCTTCTCTACCATTTCTTGACTTCAACTCCCATATCTCGCGAACGGATTGACCTAACCCAAAAATTCCTATTGCATCTGAAAGTAGAAACTCGCCCGATTACAACGGTATGTGTATTTTTTCCCTAGGCCATTCTGGTTAAGCGTTTGGAGCAGCAGAATTGCGAAAAATTTTTTGCCTTCTCAACAATTTCTTGGCTTCAAACTCCCATATCTCGCGAACGAATTGACCTAACCCAAAAATTCCTATTGCACCTGAAAGTAGAAACTCGCCCGATTACAACGGTATGTGTATTTTTTCCCTAGGCCATTCTGGTTAAGCGTTTGGAGCAGCAGAACTGCGAAAAATTTGTTGTCTTCTCAACCATTTCTTAGCTTCAAACTCCCATATCTCGCGAACGGATTGACGTAACCCAAAAATTCCTATTGCATCTGAAAGTAGAAACTCGCCCGATTACAACGGTATGTGTATTTTTTCCCTAAGCCATTCTGGTTAAGCGTTTGGAGCAGCAGAATTGCGAAAAATTTTTTGCCTTCTCAACCATTTCTTGGCTTCAAAGTCCCATATCTCGCGAACGGATTGACCTAACCCAAAAATTCCTATTGCATCTGAAAGTAGAAACTCGCCCGATTACAACGGTATGTGTATTTTTCCCCTAGGCCATTCTGGTTAAGCGTTTGGAGCAGCAGAATTGCGAAAAATTTTTTGCCTTCTCAACCATTTCTTGGCTTCAAAGTCCCATATCTCGCGAACGGATTGACCTAACCCAAAAATTCCTATTGCATCTGAAAGTAGAAACTCACCCGATTACAACGGTATGTGTATTTTTTCCCTAGGCCATTCTGGTTAAGCGTTTGGAGCAGCAGAAGTGCGAAAAATTTGTTGTCTTCTCAACCATTTCATAGCTTCAAACTCCCATATCTCGCGAACGGATTGACGTAACCCAAAAATTCCTATTGCATCTGAAAGTAGAAACTCGCCCGATTACAACGGTATGTGTATTTTTTCCCTAGGCCATTCTGGTTAAGCGTTTGGAGCAGCAGAATTGCGAAAAATTTTTTGCCTTCTCAACCATTTCTTGGCTTCAAAGTCCCATATCTCGCGAACGGATTGACCTAACCCAAAAATTCCTATTGCATCTGAAAGTAGAAACTCGCCCGACTACAACGGTATGTGTATTTTTTCCCTAGGCCATTCTGGTCAAGCGTTTGGAGCAGCAGAATTGCGAAAAATTTTTTGCCTTCTCAACCATTTCTTGGTTTCAAACTCCCATATCTCGCGAACGGATTGACCTAACCCAAAAATTCCTATTGCATCTGAAAGTAGAAACTCGCCCGACCACAACGGTATGTGTATTTTTTCCCTAGTCCATTCTGGTTAAGCGTTTGGAGCAGCAGAATTGCGAAAAATTTTTTGCCTTCTCAACCATTTCTTGGCTTCAAAGTCCCATTACTCGCGAACGGATTGACCTAACCCAAAAATTCCTATTGCATCTGAAAGTAGAAACTCACCAGATTACAACGGTATGTCTATTTTTTCCCTAGGCCATTCTGGTTAAGCGTTTGGAGCAGCAGAAGTGCGAAAAATTTGTTGCCTTCTCAACCATTTCTTGGCTTCAAACTCCCATATCTCGAGAACAGACTGACCTAACCCAAAAATTCCTATTGCATCTGAAAGTAGAAACTCGCCCGATTACAACGGTATGTGTATTTTTTCTCTAGGCCATTCTGGTTAAGCGTTTGGAGCAGCAGAATTGTGAAAAATTTTTTGCCTTCTCTACCATTTTTTGGCTTCAAACTCCCATATCCCGCGAACGGATAGACCTAACCCAAAAATTCCTATTGCATCTGAAAGTAGAAACTCGCCCGATTACAACGGTATGTTTATTTTTTCCCTAGGCCATTCTAGTTAAGCGTTGGGAGCAGCAGAATTGCGAAAAATTTTTTGGCTTCTCAACCATTTCTTGGCTTCAAACTCCCATATCTCGCGAACGGATTGACCTAACGCAAAAATTCCTATTGCATCTGAAAGTAGAAACTCGCCCGATTACAACGGTATGTGTATTTTTTCCCTAGGCCATTCTGGTTAAGCGTTTGGAGCAGCAGAATTGCGAAAAATTTTTTGCCTTCTCAACCATTTCTTGGCTTCAAAGTCCCATATCTCGCGAACGGATTGACCTAACCCAAAAATTCCTATTGCATCTGAAAGTAGAAACTCACCCGATTACAACGGTATGTGTATTTTTTCCCTAGGCCATTCTGGTTAAGCGTTTGGAGCAGCAGAAGTGCGAAAAATTTGTTGTCTTCTCAACCATTTCATAGCTTCAAACTCCCATATCTCGCGAACGGATTGACGTAACCCAAAAATTCCTATTGCATCTGAAAGTAGAAACTCGCCCGATTACAACGGTATGTGTATTTTTTCCCTAGGCCATTCTGGTTAAGCGTTTGGAGCAGCAGAATTGCGAAAAATTTTTTGCCTTCTCAACCATTTCTTGGCTTCAAAGTCCCATATCTCGCGAACGGATTGACCTAACCCAAAAATTCCTATTGCATCTGAAAGTAGAAACTCGCCCGACTACAACGGTATGTGTATTTTTTCCCTAGGCCATTCTGGTCAAGCGTTTGGAGCAGCAGAATTGCGAAAAATTTTTTGCCTTCTCAACCATTTCTTGGTTTCAAACTCCCATATCTCGCGAACGGATTGACCTAACCCAAAAATTCCTATTGCATCTGAAAGTAGAAACTCGCCCGACCACAACGGTATGTGTATTTTTTCCCTAGTCCATTCTGGTTAAGCGTTTGGAGCAGCAGAATTGCGAAAAATTTTTTGCCTTCTCAACCATTTCTTGGCTTCAAAGTCCCATTACTCGCGAACGGATTGACCTAACCCAAAAATTCCTATTGCATCTGAAAGTAGAAACTCGCCCGATTACAACGGTATGTTTATTTTTTCCCTAGGCCATTCTAGTTAAGCGTTGGGAGCAGCAGAATTGCGAAAAATTTTTTGGCTTCTCAACCATTTCTTGGCTTCAAACTCCCATATCTCGCGAACGGATTGATCTAACGCAAAAATTCCTATTGCATCTGAAAGTAGAAACTCGCCCGATTACAACGGTATGTGTGTTTTTTCCCTAGGCCATTCTGGTTAAGCGTTTGGAGCAGCAGAATTGCGAAAAATTTTTTGCCTTCTCAACCATTTCTTGTCTTGAAAATCCCATATCTCGCGAACGGATTGACCTAACCCAAAAATTCCTATTGCATCTGAAAGTAGAAACTCGCCCGATTACAAAGGTATGTGTATTTTTTCCTTAGGCCATTCTGGTTAAGCGTTTGGAGCAGCAGAATTGCGAAAAATTTTTTGCCTTCTCAACCATTTCTTGTCTTCAAACTCCCATATCTCGCGAACGGATTGACCTAACCCAAAAATTCCTATTGCATCTGAAAGTAGAAACTCGCCCGATTACAACGGTATGTGTATTTTTTCCCTAGGCCATTCTGGTTAAGCGTTCGGAGCAGCAGAATTGCGAAAAATTTTTTGCCTTCTCAACCATTTCTTGGCTTCAAACTCCCATATCTCGAGAACAGACTGACCTAACCCAAAAATTCCTATTTCTTCTGAAAGTAGAAACTCGCCCGATTACAACGGTATGTGTATTTTTTCCCTAGGCCATTCTGGTTAAGCGTTTGGAGCAGCAGAAGTGCGAAAAATTTGTTGTCTTCTCAACCATTTCTTAGCTTCAAACTCCCATATCTCGCGAACGGATTGACGTAACCCAAAAATTCCAATTGCATCTGAAAGTAGAAACTCGCCCGATTACAACGGTATGTTTATTTTTTCCCTAGGCCATTCTAGTTAAGCGTTGGGAGCAGCAGAATTGCGAAAAATTTTTTGGCTTCTCAACCATTTCTTGGCTTCAAACTCCCATATCTCGCGAACGGATTGACCTAACGCAAAAATTCCTATTGCATCTGAAAGTAGAAACTCGCCCGATTACAACGGTATGTGTATTTTTTCCCTAGGCCATTCTGGTTAAGCGTTCGGAGCAGCAGAATTGCGAAAAATTTTTTGCCTTCTCAACCATTTCTTGTCTTCAAACTCCCATATCTCGCGAACGGATTGACCTAACCCAAAAATTCCTATTGCATCTGAAAGTAGAAACTCGCCCGATTACAACGGTATGTGTATTTTTTCCCTAGGCCAATCTAGTTAAGCGTTTGGAGCAGCAGAATTGCGAAAAATTTTTTGCCTTCTCAACCATTTCTTGTCTTGAAAATCCCATATCTGGCGAACGGATTGACCTAACCCAAAAATTCCTATTGCATCTGAAAGTAGAAACTCGCCCGATTACAACGGTATGTGTATTTTTTCCTTAGGCCGTTCTGGTTAAGCGTTTGGAGCAGCAGAATTGCGAAAAATTTTTTGCCTTCTCAACCATTTCTTGGCTTCAAACTGCCATATCTCGCGAACGGATTGACCTAACCCAAAAATTCCTATTGCATCTGAAAGTAGAAACTCGCCCGACTAAAACGGTATGTGTATTTTTTCCCTAGGCCATTCTGGTTAAGCGTTTGGAGCAGCAGAATTGTGAAAAATTTTTTGCCTCCTCTACTATTTCTTGGCTTCAAACTCCCATATCTCGAGAACAGACTGACCTAACCCAAAAATTCCTATTGCATCTGAAAGTAGAAACTCGCCCGATTACAACGGTATGTGTATTTTTTCCCTAGGCCATTCTGGTTAAGCGTTTGGAGCAGCAGAATTGTGAAAAATTTTTTGCCTTCTCTACCATTTTTTGGCTTCAAACTCCCATATCTCGCGAACGGATAGACCTAACCCAAAAATTCCTATTGCATCTGAAAGTAGAAACTCGCCCGATTACAACGGTATGTTTATTTTTTCCCTAGGCCATTCTAGTTAAGCGTTGGGAGCAGCAGAATTGCGAAAAATTTTTTGGCTTCTCAACCATTTCTTGGCTTCAAACTCCCATATCTCGCGAACGGATTGACCTAACGCAAAAATTCCTATTGCATCTGAAAGTAGAAACTCGCCCGATTACAACGGTATGTGTGTTTTTTCCCTAGGCCATTCTGGTTAAGCGTTTGGAGCAGCAGAATTGCGAAAAATTTTTTGCCTTCTCAACCATTTCTTGTCTTGAAAATCCCATATCTCGCGAACGGATTGACCTAACCCAAAAATTCCTATTGCATCTGAAAGTAGAAACTCGCCCGATTACAAAGGTATGTGTATTTTTTCCTTAGGCCATTCTGGTTAAGCGTTTGGAGCAGCAGAATTGCGAAAAATTTTTTGCCTTCTCAACCATTTCTTGTCTTCAAACTCCCATATCTCGCGAACGGATTGACCTAACCCAAAAATTCCTATTGCATCTGAAAGTAGAAACTCGCCCGATTACAACGGTATGTGTATTTTTTCCCTAGGCCATTCTGGTTAAGCGTTCGGAGCAGCAGAATTGCGAAAAATTTTTTGCCTTCTCAACCATTTCTTGGCTTCAAACTCCCATATCTCGAGAACAGACTGACCTAACCCAAAAATTCCTATTTCTTCTGAAAGTAGAAACTCGCCCGATTACAACGGTATGTGTATTTTTTCCCTAGGCCATTCTGGTTAAGCGTTTGGAGCAGCAGAAGTGCGAAAAATTTGTTGTCTTCTCAACCATTTCTTAGCTTCAAACTCCCATATCTCGCGAACGGATTGACGTAACCCAAAAATTCCTATTGCACCTGAAAGTAGAAACTCGCCCGATTACAACGGTATGTGTATTTTTTCCCTAAGCCATTCTGGTTAAGCGTTTGGAGCAGCAGAATTGCGAAAAATTTTTTGCCTTCTCAACCATTTCTTGTCTTCAAACTCCCATATCTCGCGAACGGATTGACCTAACCCAAAAATTCCTATTGCATCTGAAAGTAGAAACTCGCCCGATTACAACGGTATGTGTATTTTTTCCCTAGGCCATTCTAGTTAAGCGTTTGGAGCAGCAGAATTGCGAAAAATTTTTTGCCTTCTCAACCATTTCTTGTCTTGAAAATCCCATATCTCGCGAACGGATTGACCTAACCCAAAAATTCCTATTGCATCTGAAAGTAGAAACTCGCCTGACTACAACGGTATGTGTATTTTTTCCTTAGGCCGTTCTGTTTAAGCGTTTGGAGCAGCAGAATTGCGAAAAATTTTTTGCCTTCTCAACCATTTCTTGGCTTCAAACTGCCATATCTCGCGAACGGATTGACCTAACCCAAAAATTCCTATTGCATCTGAAAGTAGAAACTCGCCCGACTAAAACGGTATGTGTATTTTTTCCCTAGGCCATTCTGGTTAAGCGTTTGGAGCAGCAGAATTGTGAAAAATTTTTTGCCTCCTCTACTATTTCTTGGCTTCAAACTCCCATATCTCGAGAACAGACTGACCTAACCCAAAAATTCCTATTGCATCTGAAAGTAGAAACTCGCCCGATTACAACGGTATGTGTATTTTTTCCCTAGGCCATTCTGGTTAAGCGTTTGGAGCAGCAGAATTGTGAAAAATTTTTTGCCTTCTCTACCATTTTTTGGCTTCAAACTCCCATATCTCGCGAACGGATAGAACTAACCCAAAAATTCCTATTGCATCTGAAAGTAGAAACTCGCCCGATTACAACGGTATGTTTATTTTTTCCCTAGGCCATTCTAGTTAAGCGTTGGGAGCAGCAGAATTGCGAAAAATTTTTTGGCTTCTCAACCATTTCTTGGCTTCAAACTCCCATATCTCGCGAACGGATTGACCTAACGCAAAAACTCCTATTGCATCTGAAAGTAGAAACTCGCCCGATTACAACGGTATGTGTATTTTTTCCCTAGGCCATTCTGGTTAAGCGTTTGGAGCAGCAGAATTGCGAAAAATTTTTTGCCTTCTCAACCATTTCTTGGCTTCAAAGTCCCATATCTCGCGAACCGATTGACCTAACCCAAAAATTCCTATTGCATCTGAAAGTAGAAGCTCGCCCGATTACAGCGGTATGTGTATTTTTTCCCTGGGCCATTCTGGTTAAGCGTTTGGAGCAGCAGAATTGCGAAAAATTTTTTGCCTTCTCAACCATTTCTTGGCTTCAAAGTCCCATATCTCGCGAACGGATTGACCTAACCCAAAAATTTCTATTGCATCTGAAAGTAGAAACTCGCCCGATTACAAAGGTATGTGTATTTTTTCCCTAGGCCATTCTGGTTAAGCGTTCGGAGCAGCAGAATTGCGAAAAATTTTTTGCCTTCTCAACCATTTCTTGGCTTCAAACTCCCATATCTCGAGAACAGACTGACCTAACCCAAAAATTCCTATTTCTTCTGAAAGTAGAAACTCGCCCGATTACAACGGTATGTGTATTTTTTCCCTAGGCCATTCTGGTTAAGCGTTTGGAGCAGCAGAAGTGCGAAAAATTTGTTGTCTTCTCAACCATTTCTTAGCTTCAAACTCCCATATCTCGCGAACGGATTGACGTAACCCAAAAATTCCTATTGCACCTGAAAGTAGAAACTCGCCCGATTACAACGGTATGTGTATTTTTTCCCTAAGCCATTCTGGTTAAGCGTTTGGAGCAGCAGAATTGCGAAAAATTTTTTGCCTTCTCAACCATTTCTTGTCTTCAAACTCCCATATCTCGCGAACGGATTGACCTAACCCAAAAATTCCTATTGCATCTGAAAGTAGAAACTCGCCCGATTACAACGGTATGTGTATTTTTTCCCTAGGCCATTCTAGTTAAGCGTTTGGAGCAGCAGAATTGCGAAAAATTTTTTGCCTTCTCAACCATTTCTTGTCTTGAAAATCCCATATCTCGCGAACGGATTGACCTAACCCAAAAATTCCTATTGCATCTGAAAGTAGAAACTCGCCTGACTACAACGGTATGTGTATTTTTTCCTTAGGCCGTTCTGTTTAAACGTTTGGAGCAGCAGAATTGCGAAAAATTTTTTGCCTTCTCAACCATTTCTTGGCTTCAAACTGCCATATCTCGCGAACGGATTGACCTAACCCAAAAATTCCTATTGCATCTGAAAGTAGAAACTCGCCCGACTAAAACGGTATGTGTATTTTTTCCCTAGGCCATTCTGGTTAAGCGTTTGGAGCAGCAGAATTGTGAAAAATTTTTTGCCTCCTCTACTATTTCTTGGCTTCAAACTCCCATATCTCGAGAACAGACTGACCTAACCCAAAAATTCCTATTGCATCTGAAAGTAGAAACTCGCCCGATTACAACGGTATGTGTATTTTTTCCCTAGGCCATTCTGGTTAAGCGTTTGGAGCAGCAGAATTGTGAAAAATTTTTTGCCTTCTCTACCATTTTTTGGCTTCAAACTCCCATATCTCGCGAACGGATAGAACTAACCCAAAAATTCCTATTGCATCTGAAAGTAGAAACTCGCCCGATTACAACGGTATGTTTATTTTTTCCCTAGGCCATTCTAGTTAAGCGTTGGGAGCAGCAGAATTGCGAAAAATTTTTTGGCTTCTCAACCATTTCTTGGCTTCAAACTCCCATATCTCGCGAACGGATTGACCTAACGCAAAAATTCCTATTGCATCTGAAAGTAGAAACTCGCCCGATTACAACGGTATGTGTATTTTTTCCCTAGGCCATTCTGGTTAAGCGTTTGGAGCAGCAGAATTGCGAAAAATTTTTTGCCTTCTCAACCATTTCTTGGCTTCAAAGTCCCATATCTCGCGAACGGATTGACCTAACCCAAAAATTCCTATTGCATCTGAAAGTAGAAGCTCGCCCGATTACTGCGGTATGTGTATTTTTTCCCTGGGCCATTCTGGTTAAGCGTTTGGAGCAGCAGAATTGCGAAAAATTTTTTGCCTTCTCAACCATTTCTTGTCTTCAAACTCCCATATCTCGCGAACGGATTGACCTAACCCAAAAATTCCTATTGCACCTGAAAGTAGAAACTCGCCCGATTACAACGGTATGTGTATTTTTTCCCTAGGCCATTCTGGTTAAGCGTTCGGAGCAGCAGAATTGCGAAAAATTTTTTGCCTTCTCAACCATTTCTTGGCTTCAAACTCCCATATCTCGAGAACAGACTGACCTAACCCAAAAATTCCTATTTCTTCTGAAAGTAGAAACTCGCCCGATTACAACGGTATGTGTATTTTTTCCCTAGGCCATTCTGGTTAAGCGTTTGGAGCAGCAGAAGTGCGAAAAATTTGTTGTCTTCTCAACCATTTCTTAGCTTCAAACTCCCATATCTCGCGAACGGATTGACGTAACCCAAAAATTCCTATTGCACCTGAAAGTAGAAACTCGCCCGATTACAACGGTATGTGTCTTTTTTCCCTAAGCCATTCTGGTTAAGCGTTTGGAGCAGCAGAATTGCGAAAAATTTTTTGCCTTCTCAACCATTTCTTGTCTTCAAACTCCCATATCTCGCGAACGGATTGACCTAACCCAAAAATTCCTATTGCATCTGAAAGTAGAAACTCGCCCGATTACAACGGTATGTGTATTTTTTCCCTAGGCCATTCTAGTTAAGCGTTTGGAGCAGCAGAATTGCGAAAAATTTTTTGCCTTCTCAACCATTTCTTGTCTTGAAAATCCCATATCTCGCGAACGGATTGACCTAACCCAAAAATTCCTATTGCATCTGAAAGTAGAAACTCGCCCGATTACAACGGTATGTGTATTTTTTCCTTAGGCCGTTCTGGTTAAGCGTTTGGAGCAGCAGAATTGTGAAAAATTTTTTGCCTTCTCTACCATTTCTTGGCTTCAAACTCCCATATCTCTCGAACGGATTGACCTAACGCAAAAATTCCTATTGCATCTGAAAGTAGAAACTCGCCCGACTAAAACGGTATGTGTATTTTTTCCCTAGGACATTCTGGTTAAGCGTTTGGAGCAGCAGAATTGTGAAAAATTTTTTGCCTCCTCTACTATTTCTTAGCTTCAAACTCCCATATCTCGCGAACGGATTGACCTAACCCAAAAATTCCTGTTGCATCTGAAAGTAGAAACTCGCCCGATTACAAAGGTATGTGTATTTTTTCCCTAGGCCATTCTGGTTAAGCGTTTGGAGCAGCAGAATTGCGAAAAATTCTTTGCCTTCTCAACCATTTCTTGTCTTCAAACTCCCATATCTCGCGAACGGATTGACCTAACCCAAAAATTCCTATTGCATCTGAAAGTAGAAACTCGCCCGATTACAACGGTATGTGTATTTTTTCCCTAGGCCATTCTGGTTAAGCGTTTGGAGCAGCAGAATTGTGAAAAATTTTTTGCCTTCTCTACCATTTCTTGGCTTCAAACTCCCATATCTCTCGAACGGATTGACCTAACGCAAAAATTCCTATTGCATCTGAAAGTAGAAACTCGCCCGATTACAACGGTATGTGTATTTTTTCCCTAGGCCATTCTGGTTAAGCGTTTGGAGCAGCAGAATTGCGAAAAATTTTTTGCCTTCTCAACCATTTCTTGGCTTCAAAGTCCCATATCTCGCGAACGGATTGACCTAACCCAAAAATTCCTATTGCATCTGAAAGTAGAAACTCGACCGGCTAAAACGGTATGTGTATTTTTTCCCTAGGCCATTCTGGTTAAGCGTTTGGAGCAGCAGAATTGTGAAAAATTTTTTGCCTTCTCTACCATTTCTTGGCTTCAAACTCCCATATCTCGCGAACGGATTGACCTAACGCAAAAATTCCTATTGCATCTGAAAGTAGAATCTCGCCCGATTACAACGGTATGTGTATTTTTTCCCTAGGCCATTCTGGTTAAGCGTTCGGAGCAGCAGAATTGCGAAAAATTTTTTGCCTTCTCAACCATTTCTTGGCTTCAAACTCCCATATCTCGAGAACAGACTGACCTAACCCAAAAATTCCTATTTCTTCTGAAAGTAGAAACTCGCCCGATTACAACGGTATGTGTATTTTTTCCCTAGGCCATTCTGGTTAAGCGTTTGGAGCAGCAGAAGTGCGAAAAATTTGTTGTCTTCTCAACCATTTCTTAGCTTCAAACTCCCATATCTCGCGAACGGATTGACGTAACCCAAAAATTCCTATTGCACCTGAAAGTAGAAACTCGCCCGATTACAACGGTATGTGTATTTTTTCCCTAAGCCATTCTGGTTAAGCGTTTGGAGCAGCAGAATTGCGAAAAATTTTTTGCCTTCTCAACCATTTCTTGTCTTCAAACTCCCATATCTCGCGAACGGATTGACCTAACCCAAAAATTCCTATTGCATCTGAAAGTAGAAACTCGCCCGATTACAACGGTATGTGTATTTTTTCCCTAGGCCATTCTAGTTAAGCGTTTGGAGCAGCAGAATTGCGAAAAATTTTTTGCCTTCTCAACCATTTCTTGTCTTGAAAATCCCATATCTCGCGAACGGATTGACCTAACCCAAAAATTCCTATTGCATCTGAAAGTAGAAACTCGCCTGACTACAACGGTATGTGTATTTTTTCCTTAGGCCGTTCTGTTTAAACGTTTGGAGCAGCAGAATTGCGAAAAATTTTTTGCCTTCTCAACCATTTCTTGGCTTCAAACTGCCATATCTCGCGAACGGATTGACCTAACCCAAAAATTCCTATTGCATCTGAAAGTAGAAACTCGCCCGACTAAAACGGTATGTGTATTTTTTCCCTAGGCCATTCTGGTTAAGCGTTTGGAGCAGCAGAATTGTGAAAAATTTTTTGCCTCCTCTACTATTTCTTGGCTTCAAACTCCCATATCTCGAGAACAGACTGACCTAACCCAAAAATTCCTATTGCATCTGAAAGTAGAAACTCGCCCGATTACAACGGTATGTGTATTTTTTCCCTAGGCCATTCTGGTTAAGCGTTTGGAGCAGCAGAATTGTGAAAAATTTTTTGCCTTCTCTACCATTTTTTGGCTTCAAACTCCCATATCTCGCGAACGGATAGAACTAACCCAAAAATTCCTATTGCATCTGAAAGTAGAAACTCGCCCGATTACAACGGTATGTTTATTTTTTCCCTAGGCCATTCTAGTTAAGCGTTGGGAGCAGCAGAATTGCGAAAAATTTTTTGGCTTCTCAACCATTTCTTGGCTTCAAACTCCCATATCTCGCGAACGGATTGACCTAACGCAAAAATTCCTATTGCATCTGAAAGTAGAAACTCGCCCGATTACAACGGTATGTGTATTTTTTCCCTAGGCCATTCTGGTTAAGCGTTTGGAGCAGCAGAATTGCGAAATATTTTTTGCCTTCTCAACCATTTCTTGGCTTCAAAGTCCCATATCTCGCGAACGGATTGACCTAACCCAAAAATTCCTATTGCATCTGAAAGTAGAAGCTCGCCCGATTACTGCGGTATGTGTATTTTTTCCCTGGGCCATTCTGGTTAAGCGTTTGGAGCAGCAGAATTGCGAAAAATTTTTTGCCTTCTCAACCATTTCTTGGCTTCAAAGTCCCATATCTCGCGAACGGATTGACCTAACCCAAAAATTTCTATTGCATCTGAAAGTAGAAACTCGCCCGATTACAAAGGTATGTGTATTTTTTCCCTAGGCCATTCTGGTTAAGCGTTTGGAGCAGCAGAATTGCGAAAAATTTTTTGCCTTCTCAACCATTTCTTGTCTTCAAACTCCCATATCTCGCGAACGGATTGACCTAACCCAAAAATTCCTATTGCACCTGAAAGTAGAAACTCGCCCGATTACAACGGTATGTGTATTTTTTCCCTAGGCCATTCTGGTTAAGCGTTCGGAGCAGCAGAATTGCGAAAAATTTTTTGCCTTCTCAACCATTTCTTGGCTTCAAACTCCCATATCTCGAGAACAGACTGACCTAACCCAAAAATTCCTATTTCTTCTGAAAGTAGAAACTCGCCCGATTACAACGGTATGTGTATTTTTTCCCTAGGCCATTCTGGTTAAGCGTTTGGAGCAGCAGAAGTGCGAAAAATTTGTTGTCTTCTCAACCATTTCTTAGCTTCAAACTCCCATATCTCGCGAACGGATTGACGTAACCCAAAAATTCCTATTGCACCTGAAAGTAGAAACTCGCCCGATTACAACGGTATGTGTCTTTTTTCCCTAAGCCATTCTGGTTAAGCGTTTGGAGCAGCAGAATTGCGAAAAATTTTTTGCCTTCTCAACCATTTCTTGTCTTCAAACTCCCATATCTCGCGAACGGATTGACCTAACCCAAAAATTCCTATTGCATCTGAAAGTAGAAACTCGCCCGATTACAACGGTATGTGTATTTTTTCCCTAGGCCATTCTAGTTAAGCGTTTGGAGCAGCAGAATTGCGAAAAATTTTTTGCCTTCTCAACCATTTCTTGTCTTGAAAATCCCATATCTCGCGAACGGATTGACCTAACCCAAAAATTCCTATTGCATCTGAAAGTAGAAACTCGCCCGATTACAACGGTATGTGTATTTTTTCCTTAGGCCGTTCTGGTTAAGCGTTTGGAGCAGCAGAATTGTGAAAAATTTTTTGCCTTCTCTACCATTTCTTGGCTTCAAACTCCCATATCTCTCGAACGGATTGACCTAACGCAAAAATTCCTATTGCATCTGAAAGTAGAAACTCGCCCGACTAAAACGGTATGTGTATTTTTTCCCTAGGACATTCTGGTTAAGCGTTTGGAGCAGCAGAATTGTGAAAAATTTTTTGCCTCCTCTACTATTTCTTAGCTTCAAACTCCCATATCTCGCGAACGGATTGACCTAACCCAAAAATTCCTGTTGCATCTGAAAGTAGAAACTCGCCCGATTACAAAGGTATGTGTATTTTTTCCCTAGGCCATTCTGGTTAAGCGTTTGGAGCAGCAGAATTGCGAAAAATTCTTTGCCTTCTCAACCATTTCTTGTCTTCAAACTCCCATATCTCGCGAACGGATTGACCTAACCCAAAAATTCCTATTGCATCTGAAAGTAGAAACTCGCCCGATTACAACGGTATGTGTATTTTTTCCCTAGGCCATTCTGGTTAAGCGTTTGGAGCAGCAGAATTGTGAAAAATTTTTTGCCTTCTCTACCATTTCTTGGCTTCAAACTCCCATATCTCTCGAACGGATTGACCTAACGCAAAAATTCCTATTGCATCTGAAAGTAGAAACTCGCCCGATTACAACGGTATGTGTATTTTTTCCCTAGGCCATTCTGGTTAAGCGTTTGGAGCAGCAGAATTGCGAAAAATTTTTTGCCTTCTCAACCATTTCTTGGCTTCAAAGTCCCATATCTCGCGAACGGATTGACCTAACCCAAAAATTCCTATTGCATCTGAAAGTAGAAACTCGACCGGCTAAAACGGTATGTGTATTTTTTCCCTAGGCCATTCTGGTTAAGCGTTTGGAGCAGCAGAATTGTGAAAAATTTTTTGCCTTCTCTACCATTTCTTGGCTTCAAACTCCCATATCTCGCGAACGGATTGACCTAACGCAAAAATTCCTATTGCATCTGAAAGTAGAATCTCGCCCGATTACAACGGTATGTGTATTTTTTCCCTAGGCCATTCTGGTTAAGCGTTCGGAGCAGCAGAATTGCGAAAAATTTTTTGCCTTCTCAACCATTTCTTAGCTTCAAACTCCCATATCTCGCGAACGGATTGACCTAACCCAAAAATTCCTGTTGCATCTGAAAGTAGAAACTCGCCCGATTACAAAGGTATGTGTATTTTTTCCCTAGGCCATTCTGGTTAAGCGTTCGGAGCAGCAGAATTGCGAAAAATTTTTTGCCTTCTCAACCATTTCTTGGCTTCAAACTCCCATATCTCGCGAACAGACTGACCTAACCCAAAAATTCCTATTGCATCTGAAAGTTGAAACTCGCCCGATTACAACGGTATGTGTATTTTTTCCCTAGGCCATTCTGGTTAAGCGTTTGGAGCAGCAGAATTGTGAAAAATTTTTTGCCTTCTCTACCATTTCTTGGCTTCAAACTCCCATATCTCTCGAACGGATTGACCTAACGCAAAAATTCCTATTGCATCTGTAAGTAGAAACTCGCCCGATTACAACGGTATGTGTATTTTTTCCCTAGGCCATTCTGGTTAAGCGTTTGGAGCAGCAGAATTGCGAAAAATTTTTTGCCTTCTCAACCATTTCTTGGCTTCAAAGTCCCATATCTCGCGAACGGATTGACCTAACCCAAAAATTCCTATTGCATCTGAAAGTAGAAACTCGCCCGATTACAGCGGTATGTGTATTTTTTCCCTTGGCCATTTTGGTTAAGCGTTTGGAGCAGCAGAATTGCGAAAAAGTTTTTGCCTTCTCAACCATTTCTTGGCTGCAAACTCCCATATCTCGCGAACGGATTGACCTAACCCAAAAATTCCTATTTCGTCTGAAAGTAGAAACTCGCCCGATTACAACGGTATGTGTATTTTTTCCCTAGGCCATTCTGGTTAAGCGTTTGGAGCAGCAGAAGTGCGAAAAATTTGTTGTCTTCTCAACCATTTCTTGGCTTCAAACTCCCATATCTCGCGAACAGACTCACCTAACCCAAAAATTCCAATTGCATCTGAAAGTAGAAACTCGCCCGATTACAACGGTATGTGTATTTTTTCCCTAGGCCATTCTGGTTAAGCGTTTGGAGCAGCAGAATTGTGAAAAATTTTTTGCCTTCTCAACCATTTCTTGTCTTGAAAATCCCATATCTCGCGAACGGATTGACCTAACCCAAAAATTCCTATTGCATCTGAAAGTAGAAACTCGCCCGATTACAACGGTATGTGTATTTTTTCCTTAGGCCGTTCTGGTTAAGCGTTTGGAGCAGCAGAATTGTGAAAAATTTTTTGCCTTCTCTACCATTTCTTGGCTTCAAACTCCCATATCTCTCGAACGGATTGACCTAACGCAAAAATTCCTATTGCATCTGAAAGTAGAAACTCGCCCGATTACAACGGTATGTGTATTTTTTCCTTAGGCCGTTCTGGTTAAGCGTTTGGAGCAGCAGAATTGTGAAAAATTTTTTGCCTTCTCTACCATTTCTTGGCTTCAAACTCCCATATCTCTCGAACGGATTGACCTAACGCAAAAATTCCTATTGCATCTGAAAGTAGAAACTCGCCCGACTAAAACGGTATGTGTATTTTTTCCCTAGGACATTCTGGTTAAGCGTTTGGAGCAGCAGAATTGTGAAAAATTTTTTGCCTCCTCTACTATTTCTTGGCTTCAAACTCCCATATCTCGCGAACGGATTGACCTAACGCAAAAATTCCTATTGCATCTGAAAGTAGAATCTCGCCCGATTACAACGGTATGAGTATTTTTTCCCTAGGCCATTCTGGTTAAGCGTTCGGAGCAGCAGAATTGCGAAAAATTTTTTGCCTTCTCAACCATTTCTTAGCTTCAAACTCCCATATCTCGCGAACGGATTGACCTAACCCAAAAATTCCTGTTGCATCTGAAAGTAGAAACTCGCCCGATTACAAAGGTATGTGTATTTTTTCCCTAGGCCATTCTGGTTAAGCGTTTGGAGCAGCAGAATTGCGAAAAATTCTTTGCCTTCTCAACCATTTCTTGTCTTCAAACTCCCATATCTCGCGAACGGATTGACCTAACCCAAAAATTCCTATTGCATCTGAAAGTAGAAACTCGCCCGATTACAACGGTATGTGTATTTTTTCCCTAGGCCATTCTGGTTAAGCGTTTGGAGCAGCAGAATTGTGAAAAATTTTTTGCCTTCACTACCATTTCTTGGCTTCAAACTCCCATATCTCTCGAACGGATTGACCTAACGCAAAAATTCCTATTGCATCTGAAAGTAGAAACTCGCCCGATTACAACGGTATGTGTATTTTTTCCCTAGGCCATTCTGGTTAAGCGTTTGGAGCAGCAGAATTGCGAAAAATTTTTTGCCTTCTCAACCATTTCTTGGCTTCAAAGTCCCATATCTCGCGAACGGATTGACCTAACCCAAAAATTCCTATTGCATCTGAAAGTAGAAACTCGACCGGCTAAAACGGTATGTGTATTTTTTCCCTAGGCCATTCTGGTTAAGCGTTTGGAGCAGCAGAATTGTGAAAAATTTTTTGCCTTCTCTACCATTTCTTGGCTTCAAACTCCCATATCTCGCGAACGGATTGACCTAACGCAAAAATTCCTATTGCATCTGAAAGTAGAATCCCGCCCGATTACAACGGTATGTGTATTTTTTCCCTAGGCCATTCTGGTTAAGCGTTCGAAGCAGCAGAATTGCGAAAAATTTTTTGCCTTCTCAACCATTTCTTAGCTTCAAACTCCCATATCTCGCGAACGGATTGACCTAACCCAAAAATTCCTGTTGCATCTGAAAGTAGAAACTCGCCCGATTACAAAGGTATGTGTATTTTTTCCCTAGGCCATTCTGGTTAAGCGTTCGGAGCAGCAGAATTGCGAAAAATTTTTTGCCTTCTCAACCATTTCTTGGCTTCAAACTCCCATATCTCGCGAACAGACTGACCTAACCCAAAAATTCCTATTGCATCTGAAAGTTGAAACTCGCCCGATTACAACGGTATGTGTATTTTTTCCCTAGGCCATTCTGGTTAAGCGTTTGGAGCAGCAGAATTGTGAAAAATTTTTTGCCTTCTCTACCATTTCTTGGCTTCAAACTCCCATATCTCTCGAACGGATTGACCTAACGCAAAAATTCCTATTGCATCTGTAAGTAGAAACTCGCCCGATTACAACGGTATGTGTATTTTTTCCCTAGGCCATTCTGGTTAAGCGTTTGGAGCAGCAGAATTGCGAAAAATTTTTTGCCTTCTCAACCATTTCTTGGCTTCAAAGTCCCATATCTCGCGAACGGATTGACCTAACCCAAAAATTCCTATTGCATCTGAAAGTAGAAACTCGCCCGATTACAGCGGTATGTGTATTTTTTCCCTTGGCCATTTTGGTTAAGCGTTTGGAGCAGCAGAATTGCGAAAAAGTTTTTGCCTTCTCAACCATTTCTTGGCTGCAAACTCCCATATCTCGCGAACGGATTGACCTAACCCAAAAATTCCTATTTCGTCTGAAAGTAGAAACTCGCCCGATTACAACGGTATGTGTATTTTTTCCCTAGGCCATTCTGGTGAAGCGTTTGGAGCAGCAGAATTGTGAAAAATTTTTTGCCTTCTCTACCATTTCTTGGCTTCAAACTCCCATATCTCGCGAACGGATTGACCTAACGCAAAAATTCCTATTGCATCTGAAAGTAGAATCTCGCCAGATTACAACGGTATGTGTATTTTTTCCCTAGGCCATTCTGGTTAAGCGTTCGGAGCAGCAGAATTGCGAAAAATTTTTGGCTTCTCAACCATTTCTTAGCTTCAAACTCCCACATCTCGCGAACGGATTGACCTAACCCAAAAATTCCTGTTGCATCTGAAAGTAGAAACTCGCCCGATTACAAATGTATGTGTATTTTTTCCCTAGGCCATTCTGGTTAAGCGTTTGGAGCAGCAGAATTGCTAAAAATTTTTTGCCTTCTCAACCATTTCTTGTCTTCAAACTCCCATATCTCGCGAACGGATTGACCTAACCCAAAAATTCCTATTGCATCTGAAAGTAGAAACTCGCCCGATTACAACGGTATGTGTATTTCTTCCCTAGGCCATTCTAGTTAAGCGTTCGGAGCAGCAGAATTGCGAAAAATTTTTTGCCTTCTCAACCATTTCTTGGCTTCAAACTCCCATATCTCGCGAACAGACTGACCTAACCCAAAAATTCCTATTGCATCTGAAAGTAGAAACTCGCCCGATTACAACGGTATGTGTATTTTTTCCCTAGGCCATTCTGGTTAAGCGTTTGGAGCAGCAGAATTGTGAAAAATTTTTTGCCTTCTCTACCATTTTTTGGCTTCAAACTCCCATATCTCGCGAACGGATAGACCTAACCCAAAAATTCCTATTGCATCTGAAAGTAGAAACTCGCCCGATTACAACGGTATGTTTATTTTTTCCCTAGGCCATTCTAGTTAAGCGTTGGGAGCAGCAGAATTGCGAAAAATTTTTTGGCTTCTCAACCATTTCTTGGCTTCAAACTCCCATATCTCGCGAACGGATTGACCTAACCCAAAAATTCCTATTGCATCTGAAAGTAGAAACTCGACCGATTACAGCGGTATGTGTATTTTTTCCCTTGGCCATTTTGGTTAAGCGTTTGGAGCAGCAGAATTGCGAAAAAGTTTTTGCCTTCTCTACCATTTCTTGGCTTCAAACTCCCATATCTCGCGAACGGATTGACCTAACGCAAAAATTCCTATTGCATCTGAAAGTAGAATCTCGCCCGATTACAACGGTATGTGTATTTTTTCCCTAGGCCATTCTGGTTAAGCGTTCGGAGCAGCAGAATTGCGAAAAATTTTTGGCTTCTCAACCATTTCTTAGCTTCAAACTCCCACATCTCGCGAACGGATTGACCTAACCCAAAAATTCCTGTTGCATCTGAAAGTAGAAACTCGCCCGATTACAAAGGTATGTGTATTTTTTCCCTAGGCCATTCTGGTTAAGCGTTTGGAGCAGCAGAATTGCTAAAAATTTTTTGCCTTCTCAACCATTTCTTGTCTTCAAACTCCCATATCTCGCGAACGGATTGACCTAACCCAAAAATTCCTATTGCATCTGAAAGTAGAAACTCGCCCGATTACAACGGTATGTGTATTTTTTCCCTAGGCCATTCTGGTTAAGCGTTTGGAGCAGCAGAATTGCGAAAAATTTTTTGCCTTCTCAACCATTTCTTGGCTTCAAAGTCCCATATCTCGCGAACGGATTGACCTAACCCAAAAATTCCTATTGCATCTGAAAGTAGAAGCTCGCCCGATTACAGCGGTATGTGTATTTTTTCCCTGGGCCATTCTGGTTAAGCGTTTGGAGCAGCAGAATTGCGAAAAATTTTTTGCCTTCTCAACCATTTCTTGGCTTCAAAGTCCCATATCTCGCGAACGGATTGACCTAACCCAAAAATTTCTATTGCATCTGAAAGTAGAAACTCGCCCGATTACAAAGGTATGTGTATTTTTTCCCTAGGCCATTCTGGTTAAGCGTTTGGAGCAGCAGAATTGCGAAAAATTTTTTGCCTTCTCAACCATTTCTTGTCTTCAAACTCCCATATCTCGCGAACGGATTGACCTAACCCAAAAATTCCTATTGCATCTAAAAGTAGAAACTCGCCCGATTACAACGGTATGTGTATTTTTTCCCTAGGCCATTCTGGTTAAGCGTTTGGAGCAGCAGAATTGTGAAAAATTTTTTGCCTTCTCTACCATTTCTTGACTTCAACTCCCATATCTCGCGAACGGATTGACCTAACCCAAAAATTCCTATTGCATCTGAAAGTAGAAACTCGCCCGATTACAACGGTATGTGTATTTTTTCCCTAGGCCATTCTGGTTAAGCGTTTGGAGCAGCAGAATTGCGAAAAATTTTTTGCCTTCTCAACCATTTCTTGTCTTCAAACTCCCATATCTCGCGAAACGGATTGACCTAACCCAAAAATTCCTATTGCATCTGAAAGTAGAAACTCGCCCGATTAGAACGGTATGTGTATTTTTTCCCTAGGCCATTCTAGTTAAGCGTTTGGAGCAGCAGAATTGCGAAAAATTTTTTGCCTTCTCAACCATTTCTTGTCTTGAAACTCCCATATCTCGCGAACGGATTGACCTAACCCAAAAATTCCTATTGCATCTGAAAGTAGAAACTCGCCCGATTACAACGGTATGTGCATTTTTTCCTTAGGCCGTTCTGGTTAAGCGTTTAGAGCAGCAGAATTGCGAAAAATTTTTTGCCTTCTCAACCATTTCTTGGCTTCAAACTGCCATATCTCGCGAACGGATTGACCTAACCCAAAAATTCCTATTGCATCTGAAAGTAGAAACTCGCCCGATTAAAACGGTATGTGTATTTTTTCCCTAGGCCATTCTGGTTAAGCGTTTGGAGCAGCAGAATTGTGAAAAATTTTTTGCCTTCTCTACTATTTCTTGGCTTCAAACTCCCATATCTCGCGAACGGATTGACCTAACGCAAAAATTCCTATTGCATCTGAAAGTAGAATCTCGCCCGATTACAACGGTATGAGTATTTTTTCCCTAGGCCATTCTGGTTAAGCGTTCGGAGCAGCAGAATTGCGAAAAATTTTTTGCCTTCACAACCATTTCTTGTCTTCAAACTCCCATATCTCGCGAACGGATTGACCTAACCCAAAAATTCCTATTGCATCTGAAAGTAGAAACTCGCCCGATTACAACGGTATGTGTATTTTTTCCCTAGGCCATTCTGGTTAAGCGTTCGGAGCAGCAGAATTGCGAAAAATTTTTTGCCTTCTCAACCATTTCTTGGCTTCAAACTCCCATATCTCGCGAACAGACTGACCTAACCCAAAAAATCCTATTGCATCTGAAAGTAGAAACTCGCCCGATTACAACGGTATGTGTATTTTTTCCCTAGGCCATTCTGGTTAAGCGTTTGGAGCAGCAGAATTGTGAAAAATTTTTTGCCTTCTCTACCATTTCTTGGCTTCAAACTCCCATATCTCTCGAACGGATTGACCTAACGCAAAAATTCCTATTGCATCTGAAAGTAGAAACTCGCCCGATTACAACGGTATGTGTATTTTTTCCCTAGGCCATTCTGGTTAAGCGTTTGGAGCAGCAGAATTGCGAAAAATTTTTTGCCTTCTCAACCATTTCTTGGCTTCAAAGTCCCATATCTCGCGAACGGATTGACCTAACCCAAAAATTTCTATTGCATCTGAAAGTAGAAACTCGCCCGATTACAAAGGTATGTGTATTTTTTCCCTAGGCCATTCTGGTTAAGCGTTTGGAGCAGCAGAATTGCGAAAAATTTTTTGCCTTCTCAACCATTTCTTGTCTTCAAACTCCCATATCTCGCGAACGGATTGACCTAACCCAAAAATTCCTATTGCATCTGAAATTAGAAACTCGCCCGATTACAACGGTATGTGTATTTTTTCCCTAGGCCATTCTGGTTAAGCGTTTGGAGCAGCAGAATTGTGAAAAATTTTTTGCCTTCTCTACCATTTCTTGACTTCAACTACCATATCTCGCGAACGGATTGACCTAACCCAAAAATTCCTATTGCATCTGAAAGTAGAAACTCGCCCGATTACAACGGTATGTGTATTTTTTCCCTAGGCCATTCTGGTTAAGCGTTTGGAGCAGCAGAATTGCGAAAAATTTTTTGCCTTCTCAACCATTTCTTGTCTTCAAACTCCCATATCTCGCGAACGGATTGACCTAACCCAAAAATTCCTATTGCATCTGAAAGTAGAAACTCGCCCGATTAGAGCGGTATGTGTATTTTTTCCCTAGGCCATTCTAGTTAAGCGTTTGGAGCAGCAGAATTGCGAAAAATTTTTTGCCTTCTCAACCATTTCTTGTCTTGAAACTCCCATATCTCGCGAACGGATTGACCTAACCCAAAAATTCCTATTGCATCTGAAAGTAGAAACTCGCCCGATTACAACGGTATGTGCATTTTTTCCTTAGGCCGTTCTGGTTAAGCGTTTGGAGCAGCAGAATTGCGAAAAATTTCTTGCCTTCTCAACCATTTCTTGGCTTCAAACTGCCATATCTCGCGAACGGATTGACCTAACCCAAAAATTCCTATTGCATCTGAAAGTAGAAACTCGCCCGATTAAAACGGTATGTGTATTTTTTCCCTAGGCCATTCTGGTTAAGCGTTTGGAGCAGCAGAATTGTGAAAAATTTTTTGCCTTCTCTACTATTTCTTGGCTTCAAACTCCCATATCTCGCGAACGGATTGACCTAACGCAAAAATTCCTATTGCATCTGAAAGTAGAATCTCGCCCGATTACAACGGTATGAGTATTTTTTCCCTAGGCCATTCTGGTTAAGCGTTCGGAGCAGCAGAATTGCGAAAAATTTTTTGCCTTCTCAACCATTTCTTGTCTTCAAACTCCCATATCTCGCGAACGGATTGACCTAACCCAAAAATTCCTATTGCATCTGAAAGTAGAAACTCGCCCGATTACAACGGTATGTGTATTTTTTCCCTAGGCCATTCTGGTTAAGCGTTCGGAGCAGCAGAATTGCGAAAAATTTTTTGCCTTCTCAACCATTTCTTGTCTTGAAACTCCCATATCTCGCGAACGGATTGACCTAACCCAAAAATTCCTATTGCATCTGAAAGTAGAAACTGGCCCGATTACAACGGTATGTGCATTTTTTCCTTAGGCCGTTCTGGTTAAGCGTTTGGAGCAGCAGAATTGCGAAAAATTTTTTGCCTTCTCAACCATTTCTTGGCTTCAAACTGCCATATCTCGCGAACGGATTGACCTAACCCAAAAATTCCTATTGCATCTGAAAGTAGAAACTCGCCCGATTAAAACGGTATGTGTATTTTTTCCCTAGGCCATTCTGGTTAAGCGTTTGGAGCAGCAGAATTGTGAAAAATTTTTTGCCTTCTCTACTATTTCTTGGCTTCAAACTCCCATATCTCGCGAACGGATTGATCTAACGCAAAAATTCCTATTGCATCTGAAAGTAGAATCTCGCCCGATTACAACGGTATGAGTATTTTTTCCCTAGGCCATTCTGGTTAAGCGTTCGGAGCAGCAGAATTGCGAAAAATTTTTTGCCTTCTCAACCATTTCTTGTCTTCAAACTCCCATATCTCGCGAACGGATTGACCTAACCCAAAAATTCCTATTGCATCTGAAAGTAGAAACTCGCCCGATTACAAAGGTATGTGTATTTTTTCCCTAGGCCATTCTGGTTAAGCGTTTGGAGCAGCAGAATTGCTAAAAATTTTTTGCCTTCTCAACCATTTCTTGTCTTCAAACTCCCATATCTCGCGAACGGATTGACCTAACCCAAAAATTCCTATTGCATCTGAAAGTAGAAACTCGCCCGATTACAACGGTATGTGTATTTTTTCCCTAGGCCATTCTGGTTAAGCGTTTGGAGCAGCAGAATTGCGAAAAATTTTTTGCCTTCTCAACCATTTCTTGGCTTCAAAGTCCCATATCTCGCGAACGGATTGACCTAACCCAAAAATTCCTATTGCATCTGAAAGTAGAAGCTCGCCCGATTACAGCGGTATGTGTATTTTTTCCCTGGGCCATTCTGGTTAAGCGTTTGGAGCAGCAGAATTGCGAAAAATTTTTTGCCTTCTCAACCATTTCTTGGCTTCAAAGTCCCATATCTCGCGAACGGATTGACCTAACCCAAAAATTTCTATTGCATCTGAAAGTAGAAACTCGCCCGATTACAAAGGTATGTGTATTTTTTCCCTAGGCCATTCTGGTTAAGCGTTTGGAGCAGCAGAATTGCGAAAAATTTTTTGCCTTCTCAACCATTTCTTGTCTTCAAACTCCCATATCTCGCGAACGGATTGACCTAACCCAAAAATTCCTATTGCATCTAAAAGTAGAAACTCGCCCGATTACAACGGTATGTGTATTTTTTCCCTAGGCCATTCTGGTTAAGCGTTTGGAGCAGCAGAATTGTGAAAAATTTTTTGCCTTCTCTACCATTTCTTGACTTCAACTCCCATATCTCGCGAACGGATTGACCTAACCCAAAAATTCCTATTGCATCTGAAAGTAGAAACTCGCCCGATTACAACGGTATGTGTATTTTTTCCCTAGGCCATTCTGGTTAAGCGTTTGGAGCAGCAGAATTGCGAAAAATTTTTTGCCTTCTCAACCATTTCTTGTCTTCAAACTCCCATATCTCGCGAAACGGATTGACCTAACCCAAAAATTCCTATTGCATCTGAAAGTAGAAACTCGCCCGATTAGAACGGTATGTGTATTTTTTCCCTAGGCCATTCTAGTTAAGCGTTTGGAGCAGCAGAATTGCGAAAAATTTTTTGCCTTCTCAACCATTTCTTGTCTTGAAACTCCCATATCTCGCGAACGGATTGACCTAACCCAAAAATTCCTATTGCATCTGAAAGTAGAAACTCGCCCGATTACAACGGTATGTGCATTTTTTCCTTAGGCCGTTCTGGTTAAGCGTTTAGAGCAGCAGAATTGCGAAAAATTTTTTGCCTTCTCAACCATTTCTTGGCTTCAAACTGCCATATCTCGCGAACGGATTGACCTAACCCAAAAATTCCTATTGCATCTGAAAGTAGAAACTCGCCCGATTAAAACGGTATGTGTATTTTTTCCCTAGGCCATTCTGGTTAAGCGTTTGGAGCAGCAGAATTGTGAAAAATTTTTTGCCTTCTCTACTATTTCTTGGCTTCAAACTCCCATATCTCGCGAACGGATTGACCTAACGCAAAAATTCCTATTGCATCTGAAAGTAGAATCTCGCCCGATTACAACGGTATGAGTATTTTTTCCCTAGGCCATTCTGGTTAAGCGTTCGGAGCAGCAGAATTGCGAAAAATTTTTTGCCTTCACAACCATTTCTTGTCTTCAAACTCCCATATCTCGCGAACGGATTGACCTAACCCAAAAATTCCTATTGCATCTGAAAGTAGAAACTCGCCCGATTACAACGGTATGTGTATTTTTTCCCTAGGCCATTCTGGTTAAGCGTTCGGAGCAGCAGAATTGCGAAAAATTTTTTGCCTTCTCAACCATTTCTTGGCTTCAAACTCCCATATCTCGCGAACAGACTGACCTAACCCAAAAAATCCTATTGCATCTGAAAGTAGAAACTCGCCCGATTACAACGGTATGTGTATTTTTTCCCTAGGCCATTCTGGTTAAGCGTTTGGAGCAGCAGAATTGTGAAAAATTTTTTGCCTTCTCTACCATTTCTTGGCTTCAAACTCCCATATCTCTCGAACGGATTGACCTAACGCAAAAATTCCTATTGCATCTGAAAGTAGAAACTCGCCCGATTACAACGGTATGTGTATTTTTTCCCTAGGCCATTCTGGTTAAGCGTTTGGAGCAGCAGAATTGCGAAAAATTTTTTGCCTTCTCAACCATTTCTTGGCTTCAAAGTCCCATATCTCGCGAACGGATTGACCTAACCCAAAAATTTCTATTGCATCTGAAAGTAGAAACTCGCCCGATTACAAAGGTATGTGTATTTTTTCCCTAGGCCATTCTGGTTAAGCGTTTGGAGCAGCAGAATTGCGAAAAATTTTTTGCCTTCTCAACCATTTCTTGTCTTCAAACTCCCATATCTCGCGAACGGATTGACCTAACCCAAAAATTCCTATTGCATCTGAAATTAGAAACTCGCCCGATTACAACGGTATGTGTATTTTTTCCCTAGGCCATTCTGGTTAAGCGTTTGGAGCAGCAGAATTGTGAAAAATTTTTTGCCTTCTCTACCATTTCTTGACTTCAACTACCATATCTCGCGAACGGATTGACCTAACCCAAAAATTCCTATTGCATCTGAAAGTAGAAACTCGCCCGATTACAACGGTATGTGTATTTTTTCCCTAGGCCATTCTGGTTAAGCGTTTGGAGCAGCAGAATTGCGAAAAATTTTTTGCCTTCTCAACCATTTCTTGTCTTCAAACTCCCATATCTCGCGAACGGATTGACCTAACCCAAAAATTCCTATTGCATCTGAAAGTAGAAACTCGCCCGATTAGAGCGGTATGTGTATTTTTTCCCTAGGCCATTCTAGTTAAGCGTTTGGAGCAGCAGAATTGCGAAAAATTTTTTGCCTTCTCAACCATTTCTTGTCTTGAAACTCCCATATCTCGCGAACGGATTGACCTAACCCAAAAATTCCTATTGCATCTGAAAGTAGAAACTCGCCCGATTACAACGGTATGTGCATTTTTTCCTTAGGCCGTTCTGGTTAAGCGTTTGGAGCAGCAGAATTGCGAAAAATTTCTTGCCTTCTCAACCATTTCTTGGCTTCAAACTGCCATATCTCGCGAACGGATTGACCTAACCCAAAAATTCCTATTGCATCTGAAAGTAGAAACTCGCCCGATTAAAACGGTATGTGTATTTTTTCCCTAGGCCATTCTGGTTAAGCGTTTGGAGCAGCAGAATTGTGAAAAATTTTTTGCCTTCTCTACTATTTCTTGGCTTCAAACTCCCATATCTCGCGAACGGATTGACCTAACGCAAAAATTCCTATTGCATCTGAAAGTAGAATCTCGCCCGATTACAACGGTATGAGTATTTTTTCCCTAGGCCATTCTGGTTAAGCGTTCGGAGCAGCAGAATTGCGAAAAATTTTTTGCCTTCTCAACCATTTCTTGTCTTCAAACTCCCATATCTCGCGAACGGATTGACCTAACCCAAAAATTCCTATTGCATCTGAAAGTAGAAACTCGCCCGATTACAACGGTATGTGTATTTTTTCCCTAGGCCATTCTGGTTAAGCGTTCGGAGCAGCAGAATTGCGAAAAATTTTTTGCCTTCTCAACCATTTCTTGTCTTGAAACTCCCATATCTCGCGAACGGATTGACCTAACCCAAAAATTCCTATTGCATCTGAAAGTAGAAACTCGCCCGATTACAACGGTATGTGCATTTTTTCCTTAGGCCGTTCTGGTTAAGCGTTTGGAGCAGCAGAATTGCGAAAAATTTTTTGCCTTCTCAACCATTTCTTGGCTTCAAACTGCCATATCTCGCGAACGGATTGACCTAACCCAAAAATTCCTATTGCATCTGAAAGTAGAAACTCGCCCGATTAAAACGGTATGTGTATTTTTTCCCTAGGCCATTCTGGTTAAGCGTTTGGAGCAGCAGAATTGTGAAAAATTTTTTGCCTTCTCTACTATTTCTTGGCTTCAAACTCCCATATCTCGCGAACGGATTGATCTAACGCAAAAATTCCTATTGCATCTGAAAGTAGAATCTCGCCCGATTACAACGGTATGAGTATTTTTTCCCTAGGCCATTCTGGTTAAGCGTTCGGAGCAGCAGAATTGCGAAAAATTTTTTGCCTTCTCAACCATTTCTTGTCTTCAAACTCCCATATCTCGCGAACGGATTGACCTAACCCAAAAATTCCTATTGCATCTGAAAGTAGAAACTCGCCCGATTACAACGGTATGTGTATTTTTTCCCTAGGCCATTCTGGTTAAGCGTTCGGAGCAGCAGAATTGCGAAAAATTTTTTGCCTTCTCAACCATTTCTTGGCTTCAAACTCCCACATCTCGCGAACAGACTGACCTAACCCAAAAATTCCTATTGCATCTGTAAGTAGAAACTCGCCCGATTACAGCGGTATGTGTATTTTTTCCCTTGGCCATTTTGGTTAAGCGTTTGGAGCAGCAGAATTGCGAAAAAGTTTTTGCCTTCTCAACCATTTCTTGGCTTCAAACTCCCATATCTCGCGAACGGATTGACCTAACCCAAAAATTCCTATTGCGTCTGAAAGTAGAAACTCGCCCGATTACAACGGTATGTGTATTTTTTCCCTAGGCCATTCTGGTTAAGCGTTTGGAGCAGCAGAATTGTGAAATATTTTTTGCCTTCTCTACCATTTCTTGGCTTCAAACTCCCATATCTCGCGAACGGATTGACCTAACGCAAAAATTCCTATTGCATCTGAAAGTAGAAACTCGCCCGATTACAACGGTATGTTTATTTTTTCCCTAGGCCATTCTACTTAAGCGTTGGGAGCAGCAGAATTGCGAAAAATTTTTTGGCTTCTCAACCATTTCTTGGCTTCAAACTCCCATATCTCGCGAACGGATTGACCTAACGCAAAAATTCCTATTGCATCTGAAAGTAGAAACTCGCCCGATTACAACGGTATGTGTATTTTTTCCCAAGGCCATTCTGGTTAAGCGTTTGGAGCAGCAGAATTGCGAAAAAATTTTTGCCTTCTCAACCATTTCTTGGCTTCAAAGTCCCATATCTCGCGAACGGATTGACCTAACCCCAAAATTCCTATTGCATCTGAAAGTAGAAACTCGCCCGATTACAGCGGTATGTGTATTTTTTCCCTGGGCCATTCTGGTTAAGCGTTTGGAGCAGCAGAATTGCGAAAAATTTTTTGCCTTCTCAACCATTTCTTGGCTTCAAAGTCCCATATCTCGCGAACGGATTGACCTAACCCAAAAATTCCTATTGCATCTGAAAGTAGAAACTCGCCCGATTACAAAGGTATGTGTATTTTTTCCCTAGGCCATTCTGGTTAAGCGTTTGGAGCAGCAGAATTGCGAAAAATTTTTTGCCTTCTCAACTATTTCTTGTCTTCAAACTCCCATATCTCGCGAACGGATTGACCTAACCCAAAAATTCCTATTGGATCTGAAAGTAGAAACACGCCCGATTACAACGGTATCTGTATTTTTTCCCTAGGCCATTCTGGTTAAGCGTTCGGAGCAGCAGAATTGCGAAAAATTTTTTGCCTTCTCAACCATTTCTTGGCTTCAAACTCCCATATCTCGAGAACAGACTGACCTAACCCAAAAATTCCTATTGCACCTGAAAGTAGAAACTCGCCCGATTACAACGGTTTGTGTATTTTTTCCCTAGGCCATTCTGGTTAAGCGTTTGGAGCAGCAGAAGTGCGAAAAATTTGTTGTCTTCTCAACCATTTCTTAGCTTCAAACTCCCATATCTCGCGAACGGATTGACGTAACCCAAAAATTCCTATTGCACCTGAAAGTAGAAACTCGCCCGATTACAACGGTATGTGTATTTTTTCCCTAGGCCATTCTGGTTAAGCGTTTGGAGCAGCAGAATTGCGAAAAATTTTTTGCCTTCTCAACCATTTCTTGGATTCAAAGTCCCATATCTCTCGAACGGATTGACCTAACGCAAAAATTCCTATTGCATCTGTAAGTAGAAACTCGCCCGATTACAGCGGTATGTGTATTTTTTCCCTTGGCCATTTTGGTTAAGCGTTTGGAGCAGCAGAATTGCGAAAAAGTTTTTGCCTTCTCAACCATTTCTTGGCTTCAAACTCCCATATCTCGCGAACGGATTGACCTAACCCAAAAATTCCTATTGCGTCTGAAAGTAGAAACTCGCCCGATTACAACGGAATGTGTATTTTTTCCCTAGGCCATTCTGGTTAAGCGTTTGGAGCAGCAGAATTGTGAAATATTTTTTGCCTTCTCTACCATTTCTTGGCTTCAAACTCCCATATCTCGCGAACGGATTGACCTAACGCAAAAATTCCTATTGCATCTGAAAGTAGAAACTCGCCCGATTACAACGGTATGTTTATTTTTTCCCTAGGCCATTCTAGTTAAGCGTTGGGAGCAGCAGAATTGCGAAAAATTTTTTGGCTTCTCAACCATTTCTTGGCTTCAAACTCCCATATCTCGCGAACGGATTGACCTAACGCAAAAATTCCTATTGCATCTGAAAGTAGAAACTCGCCCGATTACAACGGTATGTGTATTTTTTCCCTAGGCCATTCTGGTTAAGCGTTTGGAGCAGCAGAATTGCGAAAAATTTTTTGCCTTCTCAACCATTTCTTGGCTTCAAAGTCCCATATCTCGCGAACGGATTGACCTAACCCCAAAATTCCTATTGCATCTGAAAGTAGAAACTCGCCCGATTACAGCGGTATGTGTATTTTTTCCCTGGGCCATTCTGCTTAAGCGTTTGGAGCAGCAGAATTGCGAAAAATTTTTTGCCTTCTCAACCATTTCTTGGCTTCAAAGTCCCATATCTCGCGAACGGATTGACCTAACCCAAAAATTCCTATTGCATCTGAAAGTAGAAACTCGCCCGATTACAAAGGTATGTGTATTTTTTCCCTAGGCCATTCTGGTTAAGCGTTTGGAGCAGCAGAATTGCGAAAAATTTTTTGCCTTCTCAACTATTTCTTGTCTTCAAACTCCCATATCTCGCGAACGGATTGACCTAACCCAAAAATTCCTATTGCATCTGAAAGTAGAAACACGCCCGATTACAACGGTATCTGTATTTTTTCCCTAGGCCATTCTGGTTAAGCGTTTGGAGCAGCAGAATTGCGAAAAATTTTTTGCCTTCTCAACAATTTCTTGGCTTCAAACTCCCATATCTCGCGAACGAATTGACCTAACCCAAAAATTCCTATTGCACCTGAAAGTAGAAACTCGCCCGATTACAACGGTATGTGTATTTTTTCCCTAGGCCATTCTGGTTAAGCGTTTGGAGCAGCAGAACTGCGAAAAATTTGTTGTCTTCTCAACCATTTCTTAGCTTCAAACTCCCATATCTCGCGAACGGATTGACGTAACCCAAAAATTCCTATTGCATCTGAAAGTAGAAACTCGCCCGATTACAACGGTATGTGTATTTTTTCCCTAGGCCATTCTGGTTAAGCGTTTGGAGCAGCAGAATTGCGAAAAATTTTTTGCCTTCTCAACCATTTCTTGGCTTCAAAGTCCCATATCTCGCGAACGGATTGACCTAGCCCAAAAATTCCTATTGCATCTGAAAGTAGAAACTCGCCCGATTACAACGGTATGTGTATTTTTCCCCTAGGCCATTCTGGTTAAGCGTTTGGAGCAGCAGAATTGTGAAAAATTTTTTGCCTTCTCTACCATTTCTTGACTTCAAACTCCCATATCTCGCGAACGGATTGACCTAACCCAAAAATTCCTATTGCATCTGAAAGTAGAAACTCGCCCGATTACAACGGTATGTGTATTTTTTCCCTAGGCCATTCTGGTTAAGCGTTTGGAGCAGCAGAATTGCGAAAAATTTTTTGCCTTCTCAACCATTTCTTGTCTTGAAACTCCCATATCTCGCGAACGGATTGACCTAACCCAAAAATTCCTATTGCATCTGAAAGTAGAAACTCGCCCGATTACAACGGTATGTGTATTTTTTCCTTAGGCCGTTCTGGTTAAGCGTTTGGAGCAGCAGAATTGCGAAAAATTTTTTACCTTCTCAACCATTTCTTGGCTTCAAACTGCCATATCTCGCGAACGGATTAACCTAACCCAAAAATTCCTATTGCATCTGAAAGTAGAAACTCGCCCGACTAAAACGGTATGTGTATTTTTTCCCTAGGCCATTCTGGTTAAGCGTTTGGAGCAGCAGAAATGTGAAAAATTTTTTGCCTTCTCTACCATTTCTTGGCTTCAAACTCCCATATCTCGCGAACGGATTGACCTAACGCAAAAATTCCTATTGCATCTGAAAGTAGAATCTCGCCCGATTACAACGGTATGTGTATTTTTTCCCTAGGCCATTCTGGTTAAGCGTTCGGAGCAGCAGAATTGCGAAAAATTTTTTGCCTTCTCAACCATTTCTTGTCTTCAAACTCCCATATCTCGCGAACGGATTGACCTAACCCAAAAATTCCTATTGCATCTGAAAGTAGAAACTCGCCCGATTACAACGGTATGTGTATTTTTTCCCTAGGCCATTCTGGTTAAGCGTTCGGAGCAGCAGAATTGCGAAAAATTTTTTGCCTTCTCAACCATTTCTTGGCTTCAAAGTCCCATATCTCGCGAACGGATTGACCTAGCCCAAAAATTCCTATTGCATCTGAAAGTAGAAACTCGCCCGATTACAACGGTATGTGTATTTTTCCCCTAGGCCATTCTGGTTAAGCGTTTGGAGCAGCAGAATTGTGAAAAATTTTTTGCCTTCTCTACCATTTCTTGACTTCAAACTCCCATATCTCGCGAACGGATTGACCTAACCCAAAAATTCCTATTGCATCTGAAAGTAGAAACTCGCCCGATTACAACGGTATGTGTATTTTTTCCCTAGGCCATTCTGGTTAAGCGTTTGGAGCAGCAGAATTGCGAAAAATTTTTTGCCTTCTCAACCATTTCTTGTCTTGAAACTCCCATATCTCGCGAACGGATTGACCTAACCCAAAAATTCCTATTGCATCTGAAAGTAGAAACTCGCCCGATTACAACGGTATGTGTATTTTTTCCTTAGGCCGTTCTGGTTAAGCGTTTGGAGCAGCAGAATTGCGAAAAATTTTTTACCTTCTCAACCATTTCTTGGCTTCAAACTGCCATATCTCGCGAACGGATTGACCTAACCCAAAAATTCCTATTGCATCTGAAAGTAGAAACTCGCCCGACTAAAACGGTATGTGTATTTTTTCCCTAGGCCATTCTGGTTAAGCGTTTGGAGCAGCAGAAATGTGAAAAATTTTTTGCCTTCTCTACCATTTCTTGGCTTCAAACTCCCATATCTCGCGAACGGATTGACCTAACGCAAAAATTCCTATTGCATCTGAAAGTAGAATCTCGCCCGATTACAACGGTATGTGTATTTTTTCCCTAGGCCATTCTGGTTAAGCGTTCGGAGCAGCAGAATTGCGAAAAATTTTTTGCCTTCTCAACCATTTCTTGTCTTCAAACTCCCATATCTCGCGAACGGATTGACCTAACCCAAAAATTCCTATTGCATCTGAAAGTAGAAACTCGCCCGATTACAACGGTATGTGTATTTTTTCCCTAGGCCATTCTGGTTAAGCGTTCGGAGCAGCAGAATTGCGAAAAATTTTTTGCCTTCTCAACCATTTCTTGGCTTCAAAGTCCCATATCTCGCGAACGGATTGACCTAACCCCAAAATTCCTATTGCATCTGAAAGTAGAAACTCGCCCGATTACAGCGGTATGTGTATTTTTTCCCTGGGCCATTCTGGTTAAGCGTTTGGAGCAGCAGAATTGCGAAAAATTTTTTGCCTTCTCAACCATTTCTTGGCTTCAAAGTCCCATATCTCGCGAACGGATTGACCTAACCCAAAAATTCCTATTGCATCTGAAAGTAGAAACACGCCCGATTACAACGGTATCTGTATTTTTTCCCTAGGCCATTCTGGTTAAGCGTTCGGAGCAGCAGAATTGCGAAAAATTTTTTGCCTTCTCAACCATTTCTTGGCTTCAAACTCCCATATCTCGAGAACAGACTGACCTAACCCAAAAATTCCTATTGCACCTGAAAGTAGAAACTCGCCCGATTACAACGGTTTGTGTATTTTTTCCCTAGGCCATTCTGGTTAAGCGTTTGGAGCAGCAGAAGTGCGAAAAATTTGTTGTCTTCTCAACCATTTCTTAGCTTCAAACTGCCATATCTCGCGAACGGATTGACCTAACCCAAAAATTCCTATTGCATCTGAAAGTAGAAACTCGCCCGACTAAAACGGTATGTGTATTTTTTCCCTAGGCCATTCTGGTTAAGCGTTTGGAGCAGCAGAAATGTGAAAAATTTTTTGCCTTCTCAACCATTTCTTGTCTTCAAACTCCCATATCTCGCGAACGGATTGACCTAACCCAAAAATTCCTATTGCACCTGAAAGTAGAAACTCGCCCGATTACAACGGTTTGTGTATTTTTTCCCTAGGCCATTCTGGTTAAGCGTTTGGAGCAGCAGAAGTGCGAAAAATTTGTTGTCTTCTCAACCATTTCTTAGCTTCAAACTCCCATATCTCGCGAACGGATTGACGTAACCCAAAAATTCCTATTGCACCTGAAAGTAGAAACTCGCCCGATTACAACGGTATGTGTATTTTTTCCCTAGGCCATTCTGGTTAAGCGTTTGGAGCAGCAGAATTGCGAAAAATTTTTTGCCTTCTCAACAATTTCTTGGCTTCAAACTCCCATATCTCGCGAACGAATTGACCTAACCCAAAAATTCCTATTGCATCTGAAAGTAGAAACTCGCCCGATTACAACGGTATGTGTATTTTTTCCTTAGGCCGTTCTGGTTAAGCGTTTGGAGCAGCAGAATTGCGAAAAATTTTTTACCTTCTCAACCATTTCTTGGCTTCAAACTGCCATATCTCGCGAACGGATTGACCTAACCCAAAAATTCCTATTGCATCTGAAAGTAGAAACTCGCCCGACTAAAACGGTATGTGTATTTTTTCCCTAGGCCATTCTGGTTAAGCGTTTGGAGCAGCAGAATTGTGAAAAATTTTTTGCCTTCTCTACCATTTCTTGGCTTCAAACTCCCATATCTCGCGAACGGATTGACCTAACGCAAAAATTCCTATTGCATCTGAAAGTAGAATCTCGCCCGATTACAACGGTATGTGTATTTTTTCCCTAGGCCATTCTGGTTAAGCTTTCGGAGCAGCAGAATTGCGAAAAATTTTTTGCTTTCTCAACCATTTCTTAGCTTCAAACTCCCATATCTCGCGAACGGATTGACCTAACCCAAAAATTCCTGTTGCATCTGAAAGTAGAAACTCGCCCGATTACAAAGGTATGTGTATTTTTTCCCTAGGCCAGTCTGGTTAAGCGTTTGGAGCAGCAGAATTGCGAAAAATTTTTTGCCTTCTCAACCATTTCTTGTCTTCAAACTCCCATATCTCGCGAACGGATTGACCTAACCCAAAAATTCCTATTGCATCTGAAAGTAGAAACTCGCCCGATTACAACGGTATGTGTATTTTTTCCCTAGGCCATTCTGGTTAAGCGTTCGGAGCAGCAGAATTGCGAAAAATTTTTTGCCTTCTCAACCATTTCTTGGCTTCAAACTCCCATATCTCGCGAACAGACTGACCTAACCCAAAAATTCCTATTGCATCTGAAAGTAGAAACTCGCCCGATTACAACGGTATGTGTATTTTTTCCCTAGGCCATTCAGGTTAAGCGTTTGGAGCAGCAGAATTGTGAAAAATTGTTTGCCTTCTCTACCATTTCTTGGCTTCAAACTCCCATATCTCTCGAACGGATTGACCTAACGCAAAAATTCCTATTGCATCTGAAAGTAGAAACTCGCCCGATTACAACGGTATGTGTATTTTTTCCCTAGGCCATTCTGGTTAAGCGTTTGGAGCAGCAGAATTGCGAAAAATTTTTTGCCTTCTCAACCATTTCTTGGCTTCAAAGTCCCATATCTCGCGAACGGATTGACCTAACCCAAAAATTCCTGTTGCATCTGAAAGTAGAAACTCGCCCGATTACAAAGGTATGTGTATTTTTTCCCTAGGCCATTCTGGTTAAGCGTTCGGAGCAGCAGAATTGCGAAAAATTTTTTGCTTTCTCAACCATTTCTTAGCTTCAAACTCCCATATCTCGCGAACGGATTGACCTAACCCAAAAATTCCTGTTGCATCTGAAAGTAGAAACTCGCCCGATTACAAAGGTATGTGTATTTTTTCCCTAGGCCATTCTGGTTAAGCGTTTGGAGCAGCAGAATTGCGAAAAATTTTTTGCCTTCTCAACCATTTCTTGTCTTCAAACTCCCATATCTCGCGAACGGATTGACCTAACCCAAAAATTCCTATTGCATCTGAAAGTAGAAACTCGCCCGATTACAACGGTATGTGTATTTTTTCCCTAGGCCATTCTGGTTAAGCGTTCGGAGCAGCAGAATTGCGAAAAATTCTTTGCCTCCTCAACCATTTCTTGGCTTCAAACTCCCATATCTCGAGAACAGACTGACCTAACCCAAAAATTCCTATTGCACCTGAAAGTAGAAACTCGCCCGATTACAACGGTTTGTGTATTTTTTCCCTAGGCCATTCTGGTTAAGCGTTTGGAGCAGCAGAAGTGCGAAAAATTTGTTGTCTTCTCAACCATTTCTTAGCTTCAAACTCCCATATCTCGCGAACGGATTGACGTAACCCAAAAATTCCTATTGCACCTGAAAGTAGAAACTCGCCCCATTACAACGGTATGTGTATTTTTTCCCTAGGCCATTCTGGTTAAGCGTTTGGAGCAGCAGAATTGCGAAAAATTTTTTGCCTTCTCAACAATTTCTTGGCTCCAAACTCCCATATCTCGCGAACGAATTGACCTAACCCAAAAATTCCTATTGCACCTGAAAGTAGAAACTCGCCCGATTACAACGGTATGTGTATTTTTTCCCTAGGCCATTCTGGTTAAGCGGTTGGAGCAGCAGAACTGCGAAAAATTTGTTGTCTTCTCAACCATTTCTTAGCTTCAAACTCCCATATCTCGCGAACGGATTGACGTAACCCAAAAATTCCTATTGCATCTGAAAGTAGAAACTCGCCCGATTACAACGGTATGTGTATTTTTTCCCTAGGCCATTCTGGTTAAGCGTTTGGAGCAGCAGAATTGCGAAAAATTTTTTGCCTTCTCAACCATTTCTTGGCTTCAAAGTCCCATATCTCGCGAACGGATTGACCTAGCCCAAAAATTCCTATTGCATCTGAAAGTAGAAACTCGCCCGATTACAACGGTATGTGCATTTATCCCCTAGGTCATTCTGGTTAAGCGTTTGGAGCAGCAGAATTGTGAAAAATTTTTTGCCTTCTCTACCATTTCTTGACTTCAAACTCCCATATCTCGCGAACGGATTGACCTAACCCAAAAATTCCTATTGCATCTGAAAGTAGAAACTCGCCCGATTACAACGGTATATGTATTTTTTCCCTAGGCCATTCTGGTTAAGCGGTTGGAGCAGCAGAACTGCGAAAAATTTGTTGTCTTCTCAACCATTTCTTAGCTTCAAACTCCCATATCTCGCGAACGGATTGACGTAACCCAAAAATTCCTATTGCACCTGAAAGTAGAAACTCGCCCGATTACAAAGGTATGTGTATTTTTTCCCTAGGCCATTCTGGTTAAGCGTTTGGAGCAGCAGAATTGCGAAAAATTTTTTGCCTTCTCAACTATTTCTTGTCTTCAAACTCCCATATCTCGCGAACGGATTGACCTAACCCAAAAATTCCTATTGGATCTGAAAGTAGAAACACGCCCGATTACAACGGTATCTGTATTTTTTCCCTAGGCCATTCTGGTTAAGCGTTCGGAGCAGCAGAATTGCGAAAAATTTTTTGCCTTCTCAACCATTTCTTGGCTTCAAACTCCCATATCTCGAGAACAGACTGACCTAACCCAAAAATTCCTATTGCACCTGAAAGTAGAAACTCGCCCGATTACAACGGTTTGTGTATTTTTTCCCTAGGCCATTCTGGTTAAGCGTTTGGAGCAGCAGAAGTGCGAAAAATTTGTTGTCTTCTCAACCATTTCTTAGCTTCAAACTCCCATATCTCGCGAACGGATTGACGTAACCCAAAAATTCCTATTGCACCTGAAAGTAGAAACTCGCCCGATTACAACGGTATGTGTATTTTTTCCCTAGGCCATTCTGGTTAAGCGTTTGGAGCAGCAGAATTGCGAAAAATTTTTTGCCTTCTCAACCATTTCTTGGATTCAAAGTCCCATATCTCGCGAACAGATTGACCTAACCCAAAAATTCCTATTGCATCTGAAAGTAGAAACTCGCCCGATTACAACGGTATATGTATTTTTTCCCTAGGCCATTCTGGTTAAGCGTTTGGAGCAGCAGAATTGTGAAAAATTTTTTGCCTTCTCTACCATTTCTTGACTTCAACTCCCATATCTCGCGAACGGATTGACCTAACCCAAAAATTCCTATTGCATCTGAAAGTAGAAACTCGCCCGATTACAACGGTATGTGTATTTTTTCCCTAGGCCATTCTGGTTAAGCGTTTGGAGCAGCAGAATTGCGAAAAATTTTTTGCCTTCTCAACAATTTCTTGGCTTCAAACTCCCATATCTCGCGAACGAATTGACCTAACCCAAAAATTCCTATTGCACCTGAAAGTAGAAACTCGCCCGATTACAACGGCATGTGTATTTTTTCCCTAGGCCATTCTGGTTAAGCGTTTGGAGCAGCAGAACTGCGAAAAATTTGTTGTCTTCTCAACCATTTCTTAGCTTCAAACTCCCATATCTCGCGAACGGATTGACGTAACCCAAAAATTCCTATTGCATTTGAAAGTAGAAACTCGCCCGATTACAACGGTATGTGTATTTTTTCCCTAGGCCATTCTGGTTAAGCGTTTGGAGCAGCAGAATTGCGAAAAATTTTTTGCCTTCTCAACCATTTCTTGGCTTCAAAGTCCCATATCTCTCGAACGGATTGACCTAACGCAAAAATTCCTATTGCATCTGTAAGTAGAAACTCGCCCGATTACAGCGGTATGTGTATTTTTTCCCTTGGCCATTTTGGTTAAGCGTTTGGAGCAGCAGAATTGCGAAAAAGTTTTTGCCTTCTCAACCATTTCTTGGCTTCAAACTCCCATATCTCGCGAACGGATTGACCTAACCCAAAAATTCCTATTGCGTCTGAAAGTAGAAACTCGCCCGATTACAACGGTATGTGTATTTTTTCCCTAGGCCATTCTGGTTAAGCGTTTGGAGCAGCAGAATTGTGAAATATTTTTTGCCTTCTCTACCATTTCTTGGCTTCAAACTCCCATATCTCGCGAACGGATTGACCTAACGCAAAAATTCCTATTGCATCTGAAAGTAGAAACTCGCCCGATTACAACGGTATGTTTATTTTTTCCCTAGGCCATTCTAGTTAAGCGTTGGGAGCAGCAGAATTGCGAAAAATTTTTTGGCTTCTCAACCATTTCTTGGCTTCAAACTCCCATATCTCGCGAACGGATTGACCTAACGCAAAAATTCCTATTGCATCTGAAAGTAGAAACTCGCCCGATTACAACGGTATGTGTATTTTTTCCCTAGGCCATTCTGGTTAAGCGTTTGGAGCAGCAGAATTGCGAAAAATTTTTTGCCTTCTCAACTATTTCTTGTCTTCAAACTCCCATATCTCGCGAACGGATTGACCTAACCCAAAAATTCCTATTGGATCTGAAAGTAGAAACACGCCCGATTACAACGGTATCTGTATTTTTTCCCTAGGCCATTCTGGTTAAGCGTTCGGAGCAGCAGAATTGCGAAAAATTTTTTGCCTTCTCAACCATTTCTTGGCTTCAAACTCCCATATCTCGAGAACAGACTGACCTAACCCAAAAATTCCTATTGCACCTGAAAGTAGAAACTCGCCCGATTACAACGGTTTGTGTATTTTTTCCCTAGGCCATTCTGGTTAAGCGTTTGGAGCAGCAGAAGTGCGAAAAATTTGTTGTCTTCTCAACCATTTCTTAGCTTCAAACTCCCATATCTCGCGAACGGATTGACGTAACCCAAAAATTCCTATTGCACCTGAAAGTAGAAACTCGCCCGATTACAACGGTATGTGTATTTTTTCCCTAGGCCATTCTGGTTAAGCGTTTGGAGCAGCAGAATTGCGAAAAATTTTTTGCCTTCTCAACCATTTCTTGGATTCAAAGTCCCATATCTCGCGAACAGATTGACCTAACCCAAAAATTCCTATTGCATCTGAAAGTAGAAACTCGCCCGATTACAACGGTATATGTATTTTTTCCCTAGGCCATTCTGGTTAAGCGTTTGGAGAAGCAGAATTGTGAAAAATTTTTTGCCTTCTCTACCATTTCTTGACTTCAACTCCCATATCTCGCGAACGGATTGACCTAACCCAAAAATTCCTATTGCATCTGAAAGTAGAAACTCGCCCGATTACAACGGTATGTGTATTTTTTCCCTAGGCCATTCTGGTTAAGCGTTTGGAGCAGCAGAATTGCGAAAAATTTTTTGCCTTCTCAACAATTTCTTGGCTTCAAACTCCCATATCTCGCGAACGAATTGACCTAACCCAAAAATTCCTATTGCACCTGAAAGTAGAAACTCGCCCGATTACAACGGCATGTGTATTTTTTCCCTAGGCCATTCTGGTTAAGCGTTTGGAGCAGCAGAACTGCGAAAAATTTGTTGTCTTCTCAACCATTTCTTAGCTTCAAACTCCCATATCTCGCGAACGGATTGACGTAACCCAAAAATTCCTATTGCATCTGAAAGTAGAAACTCGCCCGATTACAACGGTATGTGTATTTTTTCCCTAGGCCATTCTGGTTAAGCGTTTGGAGCAGCAGAATTGCGAAAAATTTTTTGCCTTCTCAACCATTTCTTGGCTTCAAAGTCCCATATCTCTCGAACGGATTGACCTAACGCAAAAATTCCTATTGCATCTGTAAGTAGAAACTCGCCCCATTACAGCGGTATGTGTATTTTTTCCCTTGGCCATTTTGGTTAAGCGTTTGGAGCAGCAGAATTGCGAAAAAGTTTTTGCCTTCTCAACCATTTCTTGGCTTCAAACTCCCATATCTCGCGAACGGATTGACCTAACCCAAAAATTCCTATTGCGTCTGAAAGTAGAAACTCGCCCGATTACAACGGTATGTGTATTTTTTCCCTAGGCCATTCTGGTTAAGCGTTTGGAGCAGCAGAATTGTGAAATATTTTTTGCCTTCTCTACCATTTCTTGGCTTCAAACTCCCATATCTCGCGAACGGATTGACCTAACGCAAAAATTCCTATTGCATCTGAAAGTAGAAACTCGCCCGATTACAACGGTATGTTTATTTTTTCCCTAGGCCATTCTAGTTAAGCGTTGGGAGCAGCAGAATTGCGAAAAATTTTTTGGCTTCTCAACCATTTCTTGGCTTCAAACTCCCATATCTCGCGAACGGATTGACCTAACGCAAAAATTCCTATTGCATCTGAAAGTAGAAACTCGCCCGATTACAACGGTATGTGTATTTTTTCCCTAGGCCATTCTGGTTAAGCGTTTGGAGCAGCAGAATTGCGAAAAATTTTTTGCCTTCTCAACCATTTCTTGGCTTCAAAGTCCCATATCTCGCGAACGGATTGACCTAACCCCAAAATTCCTATTGCATCTGAAAGTAGAAACTCGCCCGATTACAGCGGTATGTGTATTTTTTCCCTGGGCCATTCTGCTTAAGCGTTTGGAGCAGCAGAATTGCGAAAAATTTTTTGCCTTCTCAACCATTTCTTGGCTTCAAAGTCCCATATCTCGCGAACGGATTGACCTAACCCAAAAATTCCTATTGCATCTGAAAGTAGAAACTCGCCCGATTACAAAGGTATGTGTATTTTTTCCCTAGGCCATTCTGGTTAAGCGTTTGGAGCAGCAGAATTGCGAAAAATTTTTTGCCTTCTCAACTATTTCTTGTCTTCAAACTCCCATATCTCGCGAACGGATTGACCTAACCCAAAAATTCCTATTGCATCTGAAAGTAGAAACACGCCCGATTACAACGGTATCTGTATTTTTTCCCTAGGCCATTCTGGTTAAGCGTTTGGAGCAGCAGAATTGCGAAAAATTTTTTGCCTTCTCAACAATTTCTTGGCTTCAAACTCCCATATCTCGCGAACGAATTGACCTAACCCAAAAATTCCTATTGCACCTGAAAGTAGAAACTCGCCCGATTACAACGGTATGTGTATTTTTTCCCTAGGCCATTCTGGTTAAGCGTTTGGAGCAGCAGAACTGCGAAAAATTTGTTGTCTTCTCGACCATTTCTTAGCTTCAAACTCCCATATCTCGCGAACGGATTGACGTAACCCAAAAATTCCTATTGCATCTGAAAGTAGAAACTCGCCCGATTACAACGGTATGTGTATTTTTTCCCTAGGCCATTCTGGTTAAGCGTTTGGAGCAGCAGAATTGCGAAAAATTTTTTGCCTTCTCAACCATTTCTTGGCTTCAAAGTCCCATATCTCGCGAACGGATTGACCTAGCCCAAAAATTCCTATTGCATCTGAAAGTAGAAACTCGCCCGATTACAACGGTATGTGTATTTTTCCCCTAGGCCATTCTGGTTAAGCGTTTGGAGCAGCAGAATTGTGAAAAATTTTTTGCCTTCTCTACCATTTCTTGACTTCAAACTCCCATATCTCGCGAACGGATTGACCTAACCCAAAAATTCCTATTGCATCTGAAAGTAGAAACTCGCCCGATTACAACGGTATGTGTATTTTTTCCCTAGGCCATTCTGGTTAAGCGTTTGGAGCAGCAGAATTGCGAAAAATTTTTTGCCTTCTCAACCATTTCTTGTCTTGAAACTCCCATATCTCGCGAACGGATTGACCTAACCCAAAAATTCCTATTGCATCTGAAAGTAGAAACTCGCCCGATTACAACGGTATGTGTATTTCTTCCCTAGGCCATTCTAGTTAAGCGTTCGGAGCAGCAGAATTGCGAAAAATTTTTTGCCTTCTAAACCATTTCTTGGCTTCAAACTCCCATATCTCGCGAACAGACTGACCTAACCCAAAAATTCCTATTGCATCTGAAAGTAGAAACTCGCCCGATTACAACGGTATGTGTATTTTTTCCCTAGGCCATTCTGGTTAAGCGTTTGGAGCAGCAGAATTGTGAAAAATTTTTTGCCTTCTCTACCATTTCTTGGCTTCAAACTGCCATATCTCGCGAACGGATTGACCTAACGCAAAAATTCCTATTGCATCTGAAAGTAGAATCTCGCCCGATTACAACGGTATGTGTATTTTTTCCCTAGGCCATTCTGGTTAAGCGTTCGGAGCAGCAGAATTGCGAAAAATTTTTTGCCTTCTCAACCATTTCTTGTCTTCAAACTCCCATATCTCGCGAACGGATTGACCTAACCCAAAAATTCCTATTGCATCTGAAAGTAGAAACTCGCCCGATTACAACGGTATGTGTATTTTTTCCCTAGGCCATTCTGGTTAAGCGTTCGGAGCAGCAGAATTGCGAAAAATTTTTTGCCTTCTCAAGCATTTCTTGGCTTCAAAGTCCCATATCTCGCGAACGGATTGACCTAACCCCAAAATTCCTATTGCATCTGAAAGTAGAAACTCGCCCGATTACAGCGGTATGTGTATTTTTTCCCTGGGCCATTCTGGTTAAGCGTTTGGAGCAGCAGAATTGCGAAAAATTTTTTGCCTTCTCAACCATTTCTTGGCTTCAAAGTCCCATATCTCGCGAACGGATTGACCTAACCCAAAAATTCCTATTGCATCTGAAAGTAGAAACACGCCCGATTACAACGGTATCTGTATTTTTTCCCTAGGCCATTCTGGTTAAGCGTTCGGAGCAGCAGAATTGCGAAAAATTTTTTGCCTTCTCAACCATTTCTTGGCTTCAAACTCCCATATCTCGAGAACAGACTGACCTAACCCAAATATTCCTATTGCACCTGAAAGTAGAAACTCGCCCAATTACAACGGTTTGTGTATTTTTTCCCTAGGCCATTCTGGTTAAGCGTTTGGAGCAGCAGAAGTGCGAAAAATTTGTTGTCTTCTCAACCATTTCTTAGCTTCAAACTCCCATATCTCGCGAACGGATTGACGTAACCCAAAAATTCCTATTGCACCTGAAAGTAGAAACTCGCCCGATTACAACGGTATGTGTATTTTTTCCCTAGGCCATTCTGGTTAAGCGTTTGGAGCAGCAGAATTGCGAAAAATTTTTTGCCTTCTCAACAATTTCTTGGCTTCAAACTCCCATATCTCGCGAACGAATTGACCTAAGCCAAAAATTCCTATTGCACCTGAAAGTAGAAACTCGCCCGATTACAACGGTATGTGTATTTTTTCCCTAGGCCATTCTGGTTAAGCGGTTGGAGCAGCAGAACTGCGAAAAATTTGTTGTCTTCTCAACCATTTCTTAGCTTCAAACTCCCATATCTCGCGAACGGATTGACGTAACCCAAAGATTCCTATTGCATCTGAAAGTAGAAACTAGCCCGATTACAACGGTATGTGTATTTTTTCCCTAGGCCATTCTGGTTAAGCGTTTGGAGCAGCAGAATTGCGAAAAATTTTTTGCCTTCTCAACCATTTCTTGGCTTCAAAGTCCCATATCTCGCGAACGGATTGACCTAGCCCAAAAATTCCTATTGCATCTGAAAGTAGAAACTCGCCCGATTACAACGGTATGTGCATTTTTCCCCTAGGCCATTCTGGTTAAGCGTTTGGAGCAGCAGAATTGTGAAAAATTTTTTGCCTTCTCTACCATTTCTTGACTTCAAACTCCCATATCTCGCGAACGGATTGACCTAACCCAAAAATTCCTATTGCATCTGAAAGTAGAAACTCGCCCGATTACAACGGTATGTGTATTTTTTCCCTAGGCCATTCTGGTTAAGCGTTTGGAGCAGCAGAATTGCGGAAAATTTTTTGCCTTCTCAACCATTTCTTGTCTTGAAACTCCCATATCTCGCGAACGGATTGACCTAACCCAAAAATTCCTATTGCATCTGAAAGTAGAAACTCGCCCGATTACAACGGTATGTGTATTTTTTCCTTAGGCCGTTCTGGTTAAGCGTTTGGAGCAGCAGAATTGCGAAAAATTTTTTGCCTTCTCAACCATTTCTTGGCTTCAAACTGCCATATCTCGCGAACGGATTGACCTAACCCAAAAATTCCTATTGCATCTGAAAGTAGAAACTCGCCCGACTAAAACGGTATGTGTATTTTTTCCCTAGGCCATTCTGGTTAAGCGTTTGGAGCAGCAGAATTGTGAAAAATTTTTTGCCTTCTCTACCATTTCTTGGCTTCAAACTCCCATATCTCGCGAACGGATTGACCTAACGCAAAAATTCCTCTTGCATCTGAAAGTAGAATCTCGCCCGATTACAACGGTATGTGTATTTTTTCCCTAGGCCATTCTGGTTAAGCGTTCGGAGCAGCAGAATTGCGAAAAATTTTTTGCTTTCTCAACCATTTCTTAGCTTCAAACTCCCATATCTCGCGAACGGATTGACCTAACCCAAAAATTCCTGTTGCATCTGAAAGTAGAAACTCGCCCGATTACAAAGGTATGTGTATTTTTTCCCTAGGCCATTCTGGTTAAGCGTTTGGAGCAGCAGAATTGCGAAAAATTTTTTGCCTTCTCAACCATTTCTTGTCTTCAAACTCCCATATCTCGCGAACGGATTGACCTAACCCAAAAATTCCTATTGCATCTGAAAGTAGAAACTCGCCCGATTACAACGGTATGTGTATTTTTTCCCTAGGCCATTCTGGTTAAGCGTTCGGAGCAGCAGAATTGCGAAAAATTTTTTGCCTTCTCAACCATTTCTTGGCTTCAAACTCCCATATCTCGCGAACAGACTGACCTAACCCAAAAATTCCTATTGCATCTGAAAGTAGAAACTCGCCCGATTACAACGGTATGTGTATTTTTTCCCTAGGCCATTCAGGTTAAGCGTTTGGAGCAGCAGAATTGTGAAAAATTTTTTGCCTTCTCTACCATTTCTTGGCTTCAAACTCCCATATCTCTCGAACGGATTGACCTAACGCAAAAATTCCTATTGCATCTGAAAGTAGAAACTCGCCCGATTACAACGGTATGTGTATTTTTTCCCTAGGCCATTCTGGTTAAGCGTTTGGAGCAGCAGAATTGCGAAAAATTTTTTGCCTTCTCAACCATTTCTTGGCTTCAAAGTCCCATATCTCGCGAACGGATTGACCTAACCCAAAAATTCCTATTGCATCTGAAAGTAGAAACTCGCCCGATTACAGCGGTATGTGTATTTTTTCCCTTGGCCATTTTGGTTAAGCGTTTGGAGCAGCAGAATTGCGAAAAAGTTTTTGCCTTCTCAACCATTTCTTGGCTTCAAACTCCCATATCTCGCGAACGGATTGACCTAACCCAAAAATTCCTATTGCGTCTGAAAGTAGAAACTCGCCCGATTACAAAGGTATGTGTATTTTTTCCCTCGGCCATTCTGGTTAAGCGTTTGGAGCAGCAGAATTGCGAAAAATTTTTTGCCTTCTCAACCATTTCTTGTCTTCAAACTCCCATATCTCGCGAACGGATTGACCTAACCCAAAAATTCCTATTGCATCTGAAAGTAGAAACTCGCCCGATTACAACGGTATGTGTATTTCTTCCCTAGGCCATTCTAGTTAAGCGTTCGGAGCAGCAGAATTGCGAAAAATTTTTTGCCTTCTAAACCATTTCTTGGCTTCAAACTCCCATATCTCGCGAACAGACTGACCTAACCCAAAAATTCCTATTGCATCTGAAAGTAGAAACTCGCCCGATTACAACGGTATGTGTATTTTTTCCCTAGGCCATTCTGGTTAAGCGTTTGGAGCAGCAGAATTGTGAAAAATTTTTTGCCTTCTCTACCATTTCTTGGCTTCAAACTCCCATATCTCGCGAACGGATAGACCTAACCCAAAAATTCCTATTGCATCTGAAAGTAGAAACTCGCCCGATTACAACGGTATGTGTATTTTTTCCCTAGGCCATTCTGGTTAAGCGTTTGGAGCAGCAGAATTGCGAAAAATTTTTTGCCTTCTCAACCATTTCTTAGCTTCAAAGTCCCATATCTCGCGAACGGATTGACCTAACCCAAAAATTCCTATTGCATCTGAAAGTAGAAACTCGCCCGATTACAGCGGTATGTGTATTTTTTCCCTTGGCCATTTTGGTTAAGCGTTTGGAGCAGCAGAATTGCGAAAAAGTTTTTGCCTTCTCAACCATTTCTTGGCTTCAAACTCCCATATCTCGCGAACGGATTGACCTAACCCAAAAATTCCTATTGCGTCTGAAAGTAGAAACTCGCCCGATTACAAAGGTATGTGTATTTTTTCCCTCGGCCATTCTGGTTAAGCGTTTGGAGCAGCAGAATTGCGAAAAATTTTTTGCCTTCTCAACCATTTCTTGTCTTCAAACTCCCATATCTCGCGAACGGATTGACCTAACCCAAAAATTCCTATTGCATCTGAAAGTAGAAACTCGCCCGATTACAACGGTATGTGTATTTCTTCCCTAGGCCATTCTAGTTAAGCGTTTGGAGCAGCAGAATTGCGAAAAATTTTTTGGCTTCTCAACCATTTCTTGGCTTCAAACTCCCATATCTCGCGAACGGATTGACCTAACCCATAAATTCCTATTGCATCTGAAAGTAGAAACTCGCCCGATTACAGCGGTATGTGTATTTTTTCCCTTGGCCATTTTGGTTAAGCGTTTGGAGCAGCAGAATTGCGAAAAATTTTTTGCCTTCTCAACCATTTCTTGTCTTCAAACTCCCATATCTCGCGAACGGATTGACCTAACCCAAAAATTCCTATTGCATCTGAAAGTAGAAACTCGCCCGATTACAACGGTATGTGTATTTTTTCCCTAGGCCATTCTGGTTAAGCGTTCGGAGCAGCAGAACTGCGAAAAATTTTTTGCCTTCTCAACCATTTCTTAGCTTCAAACTCCCATATCTCGCGAACGGATTGACCTAACCCAAAAATTCCTATTGCATCTGAAAGTAGAAACTCGCCCGATTACAACGGTATGTGTATTTTTTCCCTAGGCCATTCTGGTTAAGCGTTCGGAGCAGCAGAATTGCGAAAAATTTTTTGCCTTCTCAACCATTTCTTGGCTTCAAACTCCCATATCTCGAGAACAGACTGACCTAACCCAAAAATTCCTATTGCATCTGAAAGTAGAAACTCGCCCGATTACAACGGTATGTGTATTTTTTCCCTAGGCCATTCTGATTAAGCGTTTGGAGCAGCAGAATTGTGAAAAATTTTTTGCCTTCTCTACCATTTCTTGGCTTCAAACTCCCATATCTCGCGAACGGATTGACCTAACCCAAAAATTCCTATTGCATCTGAAAGTAGAAACTCGCCCGATTACAACGGTATGTTTATTTTTTCCCTAGGCCATTCTAGTTAAGCGTTTGGAGCAGCAGAATTGCGAAAAATTTTTTGGCTTCTCAACCATTTCTTGGCTTCAAACTCCCATATCTCGCGAACGGATTGACCTAACCCAAAAATTCCTATTGCATCTGAAAGTAGAAACTCGCCCGATTACAACGGTATGTGTATTTTTTCCCTAGGCCATTCTGGTTAAGCGTTTGGAGCAGCAGAATTGCGAAAAATTTTTTGGCTTCTCAAACATTTCTTGGCTTCAAACTCCCATATCTCGCGAACGGATTGACCTAACGCAAAAATTCCTATTGCATCTGAAAGTAGAAACTCGCCCGATTACAACGGTATGTGTATTTTTTCCCTAGGCCATTCTGGTTAAGCGTTTGGAGCAGCAGAATTGCGAAAAATTTTTTGCCTTCTCTACCATTTCTTGGCTTCAAACTCCCATATCTCGCGAACGGATTGACCTAACCCAAAAATTCCTATTGCATCTGAAAGTAGAAACTCGCCCGATTACATCGGTATGTTTATTTTTTCCCTAGGCCATTCTAGTTAAGCGTTTGGAGCAGCAGAATTGCGAAAAATTTTTTGGCTTCTCAACCATTTCTTGGCTTCAAACTCCCATATCTCGCGAACGGATTGACCTAACCCAAAAATTCCTATTGCATCTGAAAGTAGAAACTCGCCCGATTACAGCGGTATGTGTATTATTTCCCTTGGCCATTTTGGTTAAGCGTTTGGAGCAGCAGAATTGCGAAAAATTTTTTGCCTTCTCAACCATTTCTTGTCTTCAAACGCCCATATCTCGCGAACGGATTGACCTAACCCAAAAATTCCTATTGCATCTGAAAGTAGAAACTCGCCCGATTACAACGGTATGTGTATTTTTTCCCTAGGCCATTCTGGTTAAGCGTTTGGAGCAGCAGAATTGTGAAAAATTTTTTGCCTTCTCTACCATTTCTTGGCTTCAAACTCCCATATCTCGCGAACGGATTGACCTAACCCAAAAATTCCTATTGCATCTGAAAGTAGAAACTCGCCCGATTACAACGGTATGTGTATTTTTTCCCTAGGCCATTCTGGTTAAGCGTTTGGAGCAGCAGAATTGCGAAAAATTTTTTGCCTTCTCAACCATTTCTTGGCTTCAAAGTCCCATATCTCGCGAACGGATTGACCTAACCCAAAAATTCCTATTGCATCTGAAAGTAGAAACTCGCCCGACTACAACGGTATGTGTATTTTTTCCCTAGGCCATTCTGGATAAGCGTTTGGAGCAGCAGAATTGTGAAAAATTTTTTGCCTTCTCAACCATTTCTTAGCTTCAAACTCCCATGTCTCTCGAACGGATTGACCTAACGCAAAAATTCCTACTGCATCTGAAAGTAGAAACTCGCCCGATTACAACGTTATGTGTATTTTTTCCCTAGGCCATTCTGGTTAAGCGTTTGGAGCAGCAGAATTGCGAAAAATTTTTTGCCTTCTCAACCATTTCTTGGCTTCAAACTCCCATATCTCGCGAACGGATTGACCTAACCCAAAAATTCCTATTGCATCTGAAAGTAGAAACTCGCCTGACCACAACGGTATGTGTATTTTTTCCCTTGGCCATTCTGGTTAAGCGTTTGGAGCAGCAGAATTGTGAAAAATTTTTTGCCTTCTCAACCATTTCTTAGCTTCAAACTCCCATATCTCTCGAACGGATTGACCTAACGCAAAAATTCCTATTGCATCTGAAAGTAGAAACTCGCCCGATTACAACGGTATGTGTATTTTTTCCCTAGTCCATTCTGGTTAAGCGTTTGGAGCAGCAGAATTGCGAACAATTTTTTGCCTTCTCAACCATTTCTTGGCTTCAAAGTCCCATTTCTCGCGAACGGATTGACGTAACCCAAAAATTCCTATTGCACCTGAAAGTAGAAACTCGCCCGATTACAACGGTATGTGTATTTTTTCCCTAGGCCATTCTAGTTAAGCATTTGGAGCAGCAGAATTGCGAAAAATTTTTTGCCTTCTCAACCACTTCTTGGCTTCAAAGTCCCATATCTCGCGAACGGATTGACCTAACCCAAAAATTCCTATTGCATCTGAAAGTAGAAACTCGCCCGATTACAACGGTATGTGTATTTTTTCTCTAGGCCATTCTGGTTAAGCGTTTGGAGCAGCAGAAGTGCGAAAAATTTGTTGTCTTCTCAACCATTTCTTGGCTTCAAAGTCCCATATCTCGCGAACGGATTGACCTAACCCAAAAATTCCTATTGCATCTGAAAGTAGAAACTCGCCCGATTACAACGGTATGTGTATTTTTTCCCTAGGCCATTCTGGTTAAGCGTTTGGAGCAGCAGAAGTGCGAAAAATTTTTTGCCTTCTCAACAATTTCTTGGCTTCAAACTCCCATATCTCGCGAACGAATTGACCTAACCCAAAAATTCCTATTGCACCTGAAAGTAGAAACTCGCCCGATTACAACGGTATGTGTATTTTTTCCCTAGGCCATTCTGGTTAAGCGTTTGGAGCAGCAGAATTGCGAAAAATTTTTTGCCTTCTCAACAATTTCTTGGCTTCAAACTCCCATATCTCGCGAACGAATTGACCTAACCCAAAAATTCCTATTGCATCTGAAAGTAGAAACTCGCCCGATTACAACGGTATGTGTATTTTTTCCCTAGGCCATTCTGGTTAAGCGTTTGGAGCAGCAGAACTTCGAAAAATTTGTTGTCTTCTCAACCATTTCTTAGCTTCAAACTCCCATATCTCGCGAACGGATTGACCTAAACCAAAAATTCCTGTTGCATCTGAAAGTAGAAACTCGCCCGATTACAACGGTATGTGTATTTTTTCCCTAGGCCATTCTGGTTAAGCGTTCGGAGCTGCAGAATTGCGAAAAATTTTTTGCCTTCTCAACCATTTCTTGTCTTCAAACTCCCATATCTCGCGAACGGATTGACCTAACCCAAAAATTGCTATTGCATCTGAAAGTAGAAACTCGCCCGATTACAACGGTATGTGTATTTTTTCCCTAGGCCATTCTAGCTAAGCGTTTGGAGCAGCAGAATTGCGAAAAATTTTTTGCCTTCTCAACCATTTCTTGTCTTGAAACTCCCATATCTCGCGAACGGATTGACCTAACCCAAAAATTCCTATTGCATCTGAAAGTAGAAACTCGCCCGATTACAACGGTATGTGTATTTTTTCCTTAGGCCGTTCTGGTTAAGCGTTTGGAGCAGCAGAATTGCGAAAAATTTTTTGCCTTCTCAACCATTTCTTGGCTTCAAACTGCCATATCTCGCGAACGGATTGACCTAACCCAAAAATTCCTATTGCATCTGAAAGTAGAAACTCGCCCGACTAAAACGGTATGTGTATTTTTTCCCTAGGCCATTCTGGTTAAGCGTTTGGAGCAGCAGAATTGTGAAAAATTTTTTGCCTTCTCTACCATTTCTTGGCTTCAAACTCCCATATCTCGCGAACGGATTGACCTAACGCAAAAATTCCTATTGCATCTGAAAGTAGAATCTCGCCCGATTACAACGGTATGTGTATTTTTTCCCTAGGCCATTCTGGCTAAGCGTTCGGAGCAGCAGAATTGCGAAAAATTTTTTGCCTTCTCAACCATTTCTTGGCTTCAAACTCCCATATCTCGCGAACAGACTGACCTAACCCAAAAATTCCTATTGCATCTGAAAGTAGAAACTCGCCCGATTACAACGGTATGTGTATTTTTTCCCTAGGCCATTCTGGTTAAGCGTTTGGAGCAGCAGAATTGTGAAAAATTTTTTGCCTTCTCTACCATTTCTTGGCTTCAAACTCCCATATCTCTCGAACGGATTGACCTAACGCAAAAATTCCTATTGCATCTGAAAGTAGAAACTCGCCCGATTACAACGGTATCTGTATTTTTTCCCTAGGCCATTCTGGTTAAGCGTTTGGAGCAGCAGAATTGCGAAAAATTTTTTGCCTTCTCAACCATTTCTTGGCTTCAATGTCCCATATCTCGCGAACGGCTTGACCTAACCCAAAAATTCCTATTGCATCTGAAAGTAGAAACTCGCCCGATTACAGCGGTATGTGTATTTTTTCCCTTGGCCATGTTGGTTAAGCGTTTGGAGCAGCAGAATTGCGAAAAAGTTTTTGCTTTCTCAACCATTTCTTGGCTTCAAACTCCTATATCTCGCGAACGGATTGACCTAACCCAAAAATTCCTATTGCGTCTGAAAGTAGAAACTCGCCCGATTACAACGGTATGTGTATTTTTTCCCTAGGCCATTCTGGTTAAGCGTTTGGAGCAGCAGAATTGTCAAAAATTTTTTGCCTTCTCTACCATTTCTTGGCTTCAAACTCCCATATCTCGCGAACGGATTGACCTAACGCAAAAATTCCTATTGCATCTGAAAGTAGAATCTCGCCCGATTACAACGGTATGTGTATTTTTTCCCTAGGCCATTCTGGTTAAGCGTTCGGAGCAGCAGAATTGCGAAAAATTTTTGGCTTCTCAACCATTTCTTAGCTTCAAACTCCCATATCTCGCGAACGGATTGACCTAACCCAAAAATTCCTGTTGCATCTGAAAGTAGCGACTCGCCCGATTACAAAGGTATGTGTATTTTTTCCCTAGGCCATTCTGGTTAAGCGTTTGGAGCAGCAGAATTGCTAAAAATTTTTTGCCTTCTCAACCATTTCTTGGCTTCAAACTCCCATATCTCGCGAACAGACTCACCTAACCCAAAAATTCCAATTGCATCTGAAAGTAGAAACTCGCCCGATTACAACGGTATGTGTATTTTTTCCCTAGGCCATTCTGGTTAAGCGTTTGGAGCAGCAGAATTGTGAAAAATTTTTTGCCTTCTCTACCATTTTTTGGCTTCAAACTCCCATATCTCGCGAACGGATAGACCTAACCCAAAAATTCCTATAGCATCTGAAAGTAGAAACTCGCCCGATTACAACGGTATGTTTATTTTTTCCCTAGGCCATTCTAGTTAAGCGTTGGGAGCAGCAGAATTGCGAAAAATTTTTTGGCTTCTCAACCATTCCTTGGCTTCAAACTCCCATATCTCGCGAACGGATTGACCTAACGCAAAAATTCCTATTGCATCTGAAAGTAGAAACTCGCCCGATTACAACGGTATGTGTATTGTTTCCCTAGGCCATTCTAGTTAAGCGTTTGGAGCAGCAGAATTGCGAAAAATTTTTTGCCTGCTCAACCATTTCTTGTCTTGAAACTCCCATATCTCGCGAACGGATTGACCTAACCCAAAAATTCCTATTGCATCTGAAAGTAGAAACTCGCCCGATTACAACGGTATGTGTATTTTTTCCCTAGGCCATTCTGGTTAAGCGTTCGGAGCAGCAGAATTGCGAAAAATTTTTTGCCTTCTCAACCATTTCTTGGCTTCAATCTCCCATATCTCGCGAACAGACTGACCTAACCCAAAAAATCCTATTGCATCTGAAAGTAGAAACTCGCCCGATTACAACGGTATGTGTATTTTTTCCCTAGGCCATTCTGGTTAAGCGTTCGGAGCAGCAGAATTGCGAAAAATTTTTTGCCTTCTCTACCATTTCTTGACTTCAAACTCCAATATCTCGCGAACGGATTGAACTAACCCAAAAATTCCTATTGCATCTGAAAGTTGAATCTCGCCCGTTACAACGGTATGTGTATTTTTTCCCTAGGCCATTCTGGTTAAGCGTTCGGAGCAGCAGAATTGCGAAAAATTTTTTGCATTCTCAACCATTTCTTAGCTTCAAACTCCCATATCTCGCGAACGGATTGACCTAACCCAAAAATTCCTGTTGCATCTGAAAGTAGAAACTCGCCCGATTACAAAGGTATGTGTATTTTTTCCCTAGGCCATTCTGGTTAAGCGTTTGGAGCAGCAGAATTGCGAAAAATTCTCTGCCTTCTCAACCATTTCTTGTCTTCAAACTCCCATATCTCGCGAACGGATTGACCTAACCCAAAAATTCCTATTGCATCTTAAAGTAGAAACTCGCCCGATTACAACGGTATGTGTATTTTTTCCCTAGGCCATTCTGGTTAAGCGTTCGGAGCAGCAGAATTGCGAAAAATTTTTTGCCTTCTCAACCATTTCTTGGCTTCAAACTCCCATATCTCGCGAACAGACTGACCTAACCCAAAAAATCCTATTGCATCTGAAAGTAGAAACTCGCCCGATTACAACGGTATGTGTATTTTTTCCCTAGGCCATTCTGGTTAAGCGTTTGGAGCAGCAGAATTGTGAAAAATTTTTTGCCTTCTCTACCATTTCTTGGCTTCAAACTCCCATATCTCTCGAACGGATTGACCTAACGCAAAAATTCCTATTGCATCTGAAAGTAGAAACTCGCCCGATTACAACGGTATGTGTATTTTTTCCCTAGGCCATTCTGGTTAAGCGTTTGGAGCAGCAGAATTGCGAAAAATTTTTTGCCTTCTCAACCATTTCTTGGCTTCAAAGTCCCATATCTCGCGAACGGATTGACCTAACCCAAAAATTCCTATTGCATCTGAAAGTAGAAACTCGCGCGACTAAAACGGTATGTGTATTTTTTCCCTAGGCTATTCTGGTTAAGCGTTCGGAGCAGCAGAATTGCGAAAAATTTTTTGCCTTCTCTACCATTTCTTGACTTCAAACTCCAATATCTCGCGAACGGATTGACCTAACCCAAAAATTCCTATTGCATCTGAAAGTTGAATCTCGCCCGATTACAACGGTATGTGTATTTTTTCCCTAGGCCATTCTGGTTAAGCGTTCGGAGCAGCAGAATTGCGAAAAATTTTTTGCATTCTCAACCATTTCTTAGCTTCAAACTCCCATATCTCGCGAACGGATTGACCTAACCCAAAAATTCCTGTTGCATCTGAAAGTAGAAACTCGCCCGATTACAAAGGTATGTGTATTTTTTCCCTAGGCCATTCTGGTTAAGCGTTTGGAGCAGCAGAATTGCGAAAAATTCTCTGCCTTCTCAACCATTTCTTGTCTTCAAACTCCCATATCTCGCGAACGGATTGACCTAACCCAAAAATTCCTATTGCATCTGAAAGTAGAAACTCGCCCGATTACAACGGTATGTGTATTTTTTCCCTAGGCCATTCTAGTTAAGCGTTCGGAGCAGCAGAATTGCGAAAAATTTTTTGCCTTCTCAACCATTTCTTGGCTTCAAACTCCCATATCTCGCGAACAGACTCACCTAACCCAAAAATTCCAATTGCATCTGAAAGTAGAAACTCGCCCGATTACAACGGTATGTGTATTTTTTCCCTAGGCCATTCTGGTTAAGCGTTTGGAGCAGCAGAATTGTGAAAAATTTTTTGCCTTCTCTACCATTTTTTGGCTTCAAACTCCCATATCTCGCGAACGGATAGACCCAACCCAAAAATTCCTATTGCATCTGAAAGTAGAAACTCGCCCGATTACAACGGTATGTTTATTTTTTCCCTAGGCCATTCTAGTTAAGCGTTGGGAGCAGCAGAATTGCGAAAAATTTTTTGGCTTCTCAACCATTCCTTGGCTTCAAACTCCCATATCTCGCGAACGGATTGACCTAACGCAAAAATTCCTATTGCATCTGAAAGTAGAAACTCGCCCGATTACAACGGTATGTGTATTTTTTCCCTAGGCCATTCTAGTTAAGCGTTTGGAGCAGCAGAATTGCGAAAAATTTTTTGCCTGCTCAACCATTTCTTGTCTTGAAACTCCCATATTTCGCGAACGGATTGACCTAACCCAAAAATTCCTATTGCATCTGAAAGTAGAAACTCGCCCGATTACAACGGTATGTGTATTTTTTCCCTAGGCCATTCTGGTTAAGCGTTCGGAGCAGCAGAATTGCGAAAAATTTTTTGCCTTCTCAACCATTTCTTGGCTTCAATCTCCCATATCTCGCGAACAGACTGACCTAACCCAAAAAATCCTATTGCATCTGAAAGTAGAAACTCGCCCGATTACAACGGTATGTGTATTTTTTCCCTAGGCCATTCTGGTTAAGCGTTTGGAGCAGCAGAATTGTGAAAAATTTTTTGCCTTCTCTACCATTTCTTGGCTTCAAACTCCCATATCTCGCGAACGGATTGACATAACGCAAAAATTCCTATTGCATCTGAAAGTAGAATCTCGCCCGATTACAACGGTATGTGTATTTTTTCCCTAGGCCATTCTGGTTAAGCGTTCGGAGCAGCAGAATTGCGAAAAATTTTTTGCCTTCTCAACCATTTCTTGGCTTCAAACTCCCATATCTCGCGAACAGACTGACCTAACCCAAAAATTCCTATTGCATCTGAAAGTAGAAACTCGCCCGATTACAACGGTATGTGTATTTTTTCCCTAGGCCATTCTGGTAAAGCGTTTGGAGCAGCAGAATTGTGAAAAATTTTTTGCCTTCTCTACCATTTCTTGGCTTCAAACTCCCATATCTCTCGAACGGATTGACCTAACGCAAAAATTCCTATTGCATCTGAAAGTAGAAACTCGCCCGATTACAACGGTATCTGTATTTTTTCCCTAGGCCATTCTGGTTAAGCGTTTGGAGCAGCAGAATTGCGAAAAATTTTTTGCCTTCTCAACCATTTCTTGGCTTCAATGTCCCATATCTCGCGAACAGACTGACCTAACCCAAAAATTCCTATTGCATCTGAAAGTAGAAACTCGCCCGATTACAACGGTATGTGTATTTTTTCCCTAGGCCATTCTGGTTAAGCGTTTGGAGCAGCAGAATTGTGAAAAATTTTTTGCCTTCTCTACCATTTCTTGGCTTCAAACTCCCATATCTCTCGAACGGATTGACCTAACGCAAAAATTCCTATTGCATCTGAAAGTAGAAACTCGCCCGATTACAACGGTATGTGTATTTTTTCCCTAGGCCATTCTGGTTAAGCGTTCGGAGCAGCAGAATTGCGAAAAATTTTTTGCATTCTCAACCATTTCTTAGCTTCAAACTCCCATATCTCGCGAACGGATTGACCTAACCCAAAAATTCCTGTTGCATCTGAAAGTAGAAACTCGCCCGATTACAAAGGTATGTGTATTTTTTCCCTAGGCCATTCTGGTTAAGCGTTTGGAGCAGCAGAATTGCGAAAAATTCTCTGCCTTCTCAACCATTTCTTGTCTTCAAACTCCCATATCTCGCGAACGGATTGACCTAACCCAAAAATTCCTATTGCATCTGAAAGTAGAAACTCGCCCGATTACAACGGTATGTGTATTTTTTCCCTAGGCCATTCTAGTTAAGCGTTCGGAGCAGCAGAATTGCGAAAAATTTTTTGCCTTCTCAACCATTTCTTGGCTTCAAACTCCCATATCTCGCGAACAGACTCACCTAACCCAAAAATTCCAATTGCATCTGAAAGTAGAAACTCGCCCGATTACAACGGTATGTGTATTTTTTCCCTAGGCCATTCTGGTTAAGCGTTTGGAGCAGCAGAATTGTGAAAAATTTTTTGCCTTCTCTACCATTTTTTGGCTTCAAACTCCCATATCTCGCGAACGGATAGACCCAACCCAAAAATTCCTATTGCATCTGAAAGTAGAAACTCGCCCGATTACAACGGTATGTTTATTTTTTCCCTAGGCCATTCTAGTTAAGCGTTGGGAGCAGCAGAATTGCGAAAAATTTTTTGGCTTCTCAACCATTCCTTGGCTTCAAACTCCCATATCTCGCGAACGGATTGACCTAACGCAAAAATTCCTATTGCATCTGAAAGTAGAAACTCGCCCGATTACAACGGTATGTGTATTTTTTCCCTAGGCCATTCTAGTTAAGCGTTTGGAGCAGCAGAATTGCGAAAAATTTTTTGCCTGCTCAACCATTTCTTGTCTTGAAACTCCCATATTTCGCGAACGGATTGACCTAACCCAAAAATTCCTATTGCATCTGAAAGTAGAAACTCGCCCGATTACAACGGTATGTGTATTTTTTCCCTAGGCCATTCTGGTTAAGCGTTCGGAGCAGCAGAATTGCGAAAAATTTTTTGCCTTCTCAACCATTTCTTGGCTTCAATCTCCCATATCTCGCGAACAGACTGACCTAACCCAAAAAATCCTATTGCATCTGAAAGTAGAAACTCGCCCGATTACAACGGTATGTGTATTTTTTCCCTAGGCCATTCTGGTTAAGCGTTTGGAGCAGCAGAATTGTGAAAAATTTTTTGCCTTCTCTACCATTTCTTGGCTTCAAACTCCCATATCTCGCGAACGGATTGACATAACGCAAAAATTCCTATTGCATCTGAAAGTAGAATCTCGCCCGATTACAACGGTATGTGTATTTTTTCCCTAGGCCATTCTGGTTAAGCGTTCGGAGCAGCAGAATTGCGAAAAATTTTTTGCCTTCTCAACCATTTCTTGGCTTCAAACTCCCATATCTCGCGAACAGACTGACCTAACCCAAAAATTCCTATTGCATCTGAAAGTAGAAACTCGCCCGATTACAACGGTATGTGTATTTTTTCCCTAGGCCATTCTGGTAAAGCGTTTGGAGCAGCAGAATTGTGAAAAATTTTTTGCCTTCTCTACCATTTCTTGGCTTCAAACTCCCATATCTCTCGAACGGATTGACCTAACGCAAAAATTCCTATTGCATCTGAAAGTAGAAACTCGCCCGATTACAACGGTATCTGTATTTTTTCCCTAGGCCATTCTGGTTAAGCGTTTGGAGCAGCAGAATTGCGAAAAATTTTTTGCCTTCTCAACCATTTCTTGGCTTCAATGTCCCATATCTCGCGAACAGACTGACCTAACCCAAAAATTCCTATTGCATCTGAAAGTAGAAACTCGCCCGATTACAACGGTATGTGTATTTTTTCCCTAGGCCATTCTGGTTAAGCGTTTGGAGCAGCAGAATTGTGAAAAATTTTTTGCCTTCTCTACCATTTCTTGGCTTCAAACTCCCATATCTCTCGAACGGATTGACCTAACGCAAAAATTCCTATTGCATCTGAAAGTAGAAACTCGCCCGATTACAACGGTATGTGTATTTTTTCCCTAGGCCATTATGGTTAAGCGTTTGGAGCAGCAGAATTGCGAAAAATTTTTTGCCTTCTCAACCATTTCTTGGCTTCAATGTCCCATATCTCGCGAACGGCTTGACCTAACCCAAAAATTCCTATTGCATCTGAAAGTAGAAACTCGCCCGATTACAGCGGTATGTGTATTTTTTCCCTTGGCCATGTTGGTTAAGCGTTTGGAGCAGCAGAATTGCGAAAAAGTTTTTGCCTTCTCAACCATTTCTTGGCTTCAAACTCCCATATCTCGCGAACGGATTGACCTAACCCAAAAATTCCTATTGCGTCTGAAAGTAGAAACTCGCCCGATTACAACGGTATGTGTATTTTTTCCCTAGGCCATTCTGGTTAAGCGTTTGGAGCAGCAGAATTGTCAAAAATTTTTTGCCTTCTCTACCATTTCTTGGCTTCAAACTCCCATATCTCGCGAACGGATTGACCTAACGCAAAAATTCCTATTGCATCTGAAAGTAGAATCTCGCCCGATTACAACGGTATGTGTATTTTTTCCCTAGGCCATTCTGGTTAAGCGTTCGGAGCAGCAGAATTGCGAAAAATTTTTGGCTTCTCAACCATTTCTTAGCTTCAAACTCCCATATCTCGCGAACGGATTGACCTAACCCAAAAATTCCTGTTGCATCTGAAAGTAGAGACTCGCCCGATTACAAAGGTATGTGTATTTTTTCCCTAGGCCATTCTGGTTAAGCGTTTGGAGCAGCAGAATTGCTAAAAATTTTTTGCCTTCTCAACCATTTCTTGTCTTCAAACTCCCATATCTCGCGAACGGATTGACCTAACCCAAAAATTCCTATTGCATCTGAAAGTAGAAACTCGCCCGATTACAACGGTATGTGTATTTCTTCCCTAGGCCATTCTAGTTAAGCGTTCGGAGCAGCAGAATTGCGAAAAATTTTTTGCCTTCTCAACCATTTCTTGGCTTCAAACTCCCATATCTCGCGAACAGACTCACCTAACCCAAAAATTCCAATTGCATCTGAAAGTAGAAACTCGCCCGATTACAACGGTATGTGTATTTTTTCCCTAGGCCATTCTGGTTAAGCGATTGGAGCAGCAGAATTGTGAAAAATTTTTTGCCTTCTCTACCATTTCTTGGCTTCAAACTCCCATATCTCTCGAACGGATTGACCTAACGCAAAAATTCCTATTGCATCTGAAAGTAGAAACTCGCCCGATTACAACGGTATGTGTATTTTTTCCCTAGGCCATTCTGGTTAAGCGTTTGGAGCAGCAGAATTGTCAAAAATTTTTTGCCTTCTCTACCATTTCTTGGCTTCAAACTCCCATATCTCGCGAACGGATTGACCTAACGCAAAAATTCCTATTGCATCTGAAAGTAGAATCTCGCCCGATTACAACGGTATGTGTATTTTTTCCCTAGGCCATTCTGGTTAAGCGTTCGGAGCAGCAGAATTGCGAAAAATTTTTGGCTTCTCAACCATTTCTTAGCTTCAAACTCCCATATCTCGCGAACGGATTGACCTAACCCAAAAATTCCTGTTGCATCTGAAAGTAGAGACTCGCCCGATTACAAAGGTATGTGTATTTTTTCCCTAGGCCATTCTGGTTAAGCGTTTGGAGCAGCAGAATTGCTAAAAATTTTTTGCCTTCTCAACCATTTCTTGTCTTCAAACTCCCATATCTCGCGAACGGATTGACCTAACCCAAAAATTCCTATTGCATCTGAAAGTAGAAACTCGCCCGATTACAACGGTATGTGTATTTCTTCCCTAGGCCATTCTAGTTAAGCGTTCGGAGCAGCAGAATTGCGAAAAATTTTTTGCCTTCTCAACCATTTCTTGGCTTCAAACTCCCATATCTCGCGAACAGACTCACCTAACCCAAAAATTCCAATTGCATCTGAAAGTAGAAACTCGCCCGATTACAACGGTATGTGTATTTTTTCCCTAGGCCATTCCGGTTAAGCCTTTGGAGCAGCAGAATTGTGAAAAATTTTTTGCCTTCTCTACCATTTTTTGGCTTCAAACTCCCATATCTCGCGAACGGATAGACCTAACCCAAAAATTCCTATTGCATCTGAAAGTAGAAACTCGCCCGATTACAACGGTATGTTTATTTTTTCCCTAGGCCATTCTAGTTAAGCGTTGGGAGCAGCAGAATTGCGAAAAATTTTTTGGCTTCTCAACCATTACTTGGCTTCAAACTCCCATATCTCGCGAACGGATTGACCTAACGCAAAAATTCCTATTGCATCTGAAAGTAGAAACTCGCCCGATTACAACGGTATGTGTATTTTTTCCCTAGGCCATTCTAGTTAAGCGTTTGGAGCAGCAGAATTGCGAAAAATTTTTTGCCTGCTCAACCATTTCTTGTCTTGAAACTCCCATATCTCGCGAACGGATTGACCTAACCCAAAAATTCCTATTGCATCTGAAAGTAGAAATTCGCCCGATTACAACGGTATGTGTATTTTTTCCCTAGGCCATTCTGGTTAAGCGTTCGGAGCAGCAGAATTGCGAAAAATTTTTTGCCTTCTCAACCATTTCTTGGCTTCAATCTCCCATATCTCGCGAACAGACTGACCTAACCCAAAAAATCCTATTGCATCTGAAAGTAGAAACTCGCCCGATTACAACGGTATGTGTATTTTTTCCCTAGGCCATTCTGGTTAAGCGTTCGGAGCAGCAGAATTGCGAAAAATTTTTTGCCTTCTCTACCATTTCTTGACTTCAAACTCCAATATCTCGCGAACGGATTGACCTAACCCAAAAATTCCTATTGCATCTGAAAGTTGAATCTCGCCCGATTACAACGGTATGTGTATTTTTTCCCTAGGCCATTCTGGTTAAGCGTTCGGAGCAGCAGAATTGCGAAAAATTTTTTGCATTCTCAACCATTTCTTAGCTTCAAACTCCCATATCTCGCGAACGGATTGACCTAACCCAAAAATTCCTGTTGCATCTGAAAGTAGAAACTCGCCCGATTACAAAGGTATGTGTATTTTTTCCCTAGGCCATTCTGGTTAAGCGTTTGGAGCAGCAGAATTGCGAAAAATTCTCTGCCTTCTCAACCATTTCTTGTCTTCAAACTCCCATATCTCGCGAACGGATTGACCTAACCCAAAAATTCCTATTGCATCTGAAAGTAGAAACTCGCCCGATTACAACGGTATGTGTATTTTTTCCCTAGGCCATTCTGGTTAAGCGTTCGGAGCAGCAGAATTGCGAAAAATTTTTTGCCTTCTCAACCATTTCTTGGCTTCAAACTCCCATATCTCGCGAACAGACTGACCTAACCCAAAAAATCCTATTGCATCTGAAAGTAGAAACTCGCCCGATTACAACGGTATGTGTATTTTTTCCCTAGGCCATTCTGGTTAAGCGTTCGGAGCAGCAGAATTGCGAAAAATTTTTGGCTTCTCAACCATTTCTTAGCTTCAAACTCCCATATCTCGCGAACGGATTGACCTAACCCAAAAATTCCTGTTGCATCTGAAAGTAGAGACTCGCCCGATTACAAAGGTATGTGTATTTTTTCCCTAGGCCATTCTGGTTAAGCGTTTGGAGCAGCAGAATTGCTAAAAATTTTTTGCCTTCTCAACCATTTCTTGTCTTCAAACTCCCATATCTCGCGAACGGATTGACCTAACCCAAAAATTCCTATTGCATCTGAAAGTAGAAACTCGCCCGATTACAACGGTATGTGTATTTCTTCCCTAGGCCATTCTAGTTAAGCGTTCGGAGCAGCAGAATTGCGAAAAATTTTTTGCCTTCTCAACCATTTCTTGGCTTCAAACTCCCATATCTCGCGAACAGACTCACCTAACCCAAAAATTCCAATTGCATCTGAAAGTAGAAACTCGCCCGATTACAACGGTATGTGTATTTTTTCCCTAGGCCATTCCGGTTAAGCGTTTGGAGCAGCAGAATTGTGAAAAATTTTTTGCCTTCTCTACCATTTTTTGGCTTCAAACTCCCATATCTCGCGAACGGATAGACCTAACCCAAAAATTCCTATTGCATCTGAAAGTAGAAACTCGCCCGATTACAACGGTATGTTTATTTTTTCCCTAGGCCATTCTAGTTAAGCGTTGGGAGCAGCAGAATTGCGAAAAATTTTTTGGCTTCTCAACCATTACTTGGCTTCAAACTCCCATATCTCGCGAACGGATTGACCTAACGCAAAAATTCCTATTGCATCTGAAAGTAGAAACTCGCCCGATTACAACGGTATGTGTATTTTTTCCCTAGGCCATTCTAGTTAAGCGTTTGGAGCAGCAGAATTGCGAAAAATTTTTTGCCTGCTCAACCATTTCTTGTCTTGAAACTCCCATATCTCGCGAACGGATTGACCTAACCCAAAAATTCCTATTGCATCTGAAAGTAGAAATTCGCCCGATTACAACGGTATGTGTATTTTTTCCCTAGGCCATTCTGGTTAAGCGTTCGGAGCAGCAGAATTGCGAAAAATTTTTTGCCTTCTCAACCATTTCTTGGCTTCAATCTCCCATATCTCGCGAACAGACTGACCTAACCCAAAAAATCCTATTGCATCTGAAAGTAGAAACTCGCCCGATTACAACGGTATGTGTATTTTTTCCCTAGGCCATTCTGGTTAAGCGTTCGGAGCAGCAGAATTGCGAAAAATTTTTTGCCTTCTCTACCATTTCTTGACTTCAAACTCCAATATCTCGCGAACGGATTGACCTAACCCAAAAATTCCTATTGCATCTGAAAGTTGAATCTCGCCCGATTACAACGGTATGTGTATTTTTTCCCTAGGCCATTCTGGTTAAGCGTTCGGAGCAGCAGAATTGCGAAAAATTTTTTGCATTCTCAACCATTTCTTAGCTTCAAACTCCCATATCTCGCGAACGGATTGACCTAACCCAAAAATTCCTGTTGCATCTGAAAGTAGAAACTCGCCCGATTACAAAGGTATGTGTATTTTTTCCCTAGGCCATTCTGGTTAAGCGTTTGGAGCAGCAGAATTGCGAAAAATTCTCTGCCTTCTCAACCATTTCTTGTCTTCAAACTCCCATATCTCGCGAACGGATTGACCTAACCCAAAAATTCCTATTGCATCTGAAAGTAGAAACTCGCCCGATTACAACGGTATGTGTATTTTTTCCCTAGGCCATTCTGGTTAAGCGTTCGGAGCAGCAGAATTGCGAAAAATTTTTTGCCTTCTCAACCATTTCTTGGCTTCAAACTCCCATATCTCGCGAACAGACTGACCTAACCCAAAAAATCCTATTGCATCTGAAAGTAGAAACTCGCCCGATTACAACGGTATGTGTATTTTTTCCCTAGGCCATTCTGGTTAAGCGTTTGGAGCAGCAGAATTGTGAAAAATTTTTTGCCTTCTCTACCATTTCTTGGCTTCAAACTCCCATATCTCTCGAACGGATTGACCTAACGCAAAAATTCCTATTGCATCTGAAAGTAGAAACTCGCCCGATTACAACGGTATGTGTATTTTTTCCCTAGGCCATTCTGGTTAAGCGTTTGGAGCAGCAGAATTGCGAAAAATTTTTTGCCTTCTCAACCATTTCTTGGCTTCAAAGTCCCATATCTCGCGAACGGATTGACCTAACCCAAAAATTCCTATTGCATCTGAAAGTAGAAACTCGCCCGACTAAAACGGTATGTGTATTTTTTCCCTAGGCCATTCTGGTTAAGCGTTTGGAGCAGCAGAATTGTGAAAAATTTTTTGCCTTCTCTACCATTTCTTGGCTTCAAACTCCCATATCTCGCGAACGGATTGACATAACGCAAAAATTCCTATTGCATCTGAAAGTAGAAACTCGCCCGATTACAACGGTATGTGTATTTTTTCCCTAGGCCATTCTGGTTAAGCGTTTGGAGCAGCAGAATTGCGAAAAATTCTTTGCCTTCTCAACCATTTCTTGTCTTCAAACTCCCATATCTCGCGAACGGATTGACCTAACCCAAAAATTCCTATTGCATCTGAAAGTAGAAACTCGCCCGATTACAACGGTATGTGTATTTTTTCCCTAGGCCATTTTGGTTAAGCGTTTGGAGCAGCAGAATTGCGAAAAAGTTTTTGCCTTCTCAACCATTTCTTGGCTTCAAACTCCCATATCTCGCGAACGGATTGACCTAACCCAAAAATTCCTATTGCGTCTGAAAGTAGAAACTCGCCCGATTACAACGGTATGTGTATTTTTTCCCTAGGCCATTCTGGTTAAGCGTTTGGAGCAGCAGAATTGTGAAAAATTTTTTGCCTTCTCTACCATTTCTTGGCTTCAAACTCCCATATCTCGCGAACGGATTGACCTAACGCAAAAATTCCTATTGCATCTGAAAGTAGAATCTCGCCCGATTACAACGGTATGTGTATTTTTTCCCTAGGCCATTCTGGTTAAGCGTTCGGAGCAGCAGAATTGCGAAAAATTTTTGGCTTCTCAACCATTTCTTAGCTTCAAACTCTCATATCTCGCGAACGGATTGACCTAACGCAAAAATTCCTATTGCATCTGAAAGTAGAATCTCGCCCGATTACAACGGTATGTGTATTTTTTCCCTAGGACATTCTGGTTAAGCGTTCGGAGCAGCAGAATTGCGAAAAATTTTTGGCTTCTCAACCATTTCTTAGCTTCAAACTCTCATATCTCGCGAACGGATTGACCTAACCCAAAAATTCCTGTTGCATCTGAAAGTAGAAACTCGCCCGATTACAAAGGTATGTGTATTTTTTCCCTAGGCCATTCTGGTTAAGCGTTTGGAGCAGCAGAATTGCGAAAAAATTTTTGCCTTCTCAACAATTTCTTGTCTTCAAACTCCCATATCTCGCGAACGGATTGACCTAACCCAAAAATTCCTATTGCATATGAAAGTAGAAACTCGCCCGATTACAACGGTATGTGTATTTCTTCCCTAGGCCATTCTAGTTAAGCGTTCGGAGCAGCAGAATTGCGAAAAATTTTTTGCCTCCTCAACCATTTCTTGGCTTCAAACTCCCATATCTCGCGAACAGACTGACCTAACCCAAAAATTCCTATTGCATCTGAAAGTAGAAACTCGCCCGATTACAACGGTATGTGTATTTTTTCCCTAGGCCATTCTGGTTAAGCGTTTGGAGCAGCAGAATTGTGAAAAATTTTTTGCCTTCTCTACCATTTCTTGGCTTCAAACTCCCATATCTCGCGAACGGATAGACCTAACCCAAAAATTCCTATTGCATCTGAAAGTAGAAACTCGCCCGATTACAACGGTATGTTTATTTTTTCCCTAGGCCATTCTAGTTAAGCGTTGGGAGCAGCAGAATTGCGAAAAATTTTTTGGCTTCTCAACCATTTCTTGGCTTCAAACTCCCATATCTCGCGAACGGATTGACGTAACGCAAAAATTCCTATTGCATCTGAAAGTAGAAACTCGCCCGATTACAACGGTATGTGTATTTTTTCCCTAGGCCATTCTGGTTAAGCGTTTGGAGCAGCAGAATTGCGAAAAATTTTTTGCCTTCTCTACCATTTCTTGGCTTCAAAGTCCCATATCTCGCGAACGGATTGACCTAACCCAAAAATTCCTATTGCATCTGAAAGTAGAAACTCGCCCGATTACAGCGGTATGTGTATTTTTTCCCTGGGCCATTCTGGTTAAGCGTTTGGAGCAGCAGAATTGCGAAAAATTTTTTGCCTTCTCAACCATTTCTTGGCTTCAAAGTCCCATATCTCGCGAACGGATTGACCTAACCCAAAAATTCCTATTGCATCTGAAAGTAGAAACTCGCCCGATTACAAAGGTATGTGTATTTTTTCCCTAGGCCATTCTGGTTAAGCGTTTGGAGCAGCAGAATTGTGAAAAATTTTTTGCCTTCTCTACCATTTCTTGACTTCAACTCCCATATCTCGCGAACGGATTGACCTAACCCAAAAATTCCTATTGCATCTGAAAGTAGAAACTCGCCCGATTACAACGGTATGTGTATTTTTTCCCTAGGCCATTCTGGTTAAGCGTTTGGAGCAGCAGAATTGCGAAAAATTTTTTTCCTTCTCAACAATTTCTTGGCTTCAAACTCCCATATCTCGCGAACGAATTGACCTAACCCAAAAATTCCTATTGCACCTGAAAGTAGAAACTCGCCCGATTACAACGGTATGTGTATTTTTTCCCTAGGCCATTCTGGTTAAGCGTTTGGAGCAGCGGAAGTGCGAAAAATTTGTTGTCTTCTCAACCATTTCTTAGCTTCAAACTCCCATATCTCGCGAACGGATTGACGTAACCCAAAAATTCCTATTGCACCTGAAAGTAGAAACTCGCCCGATTACAACGGTATGTGTATTTTTTCCCTAGGCCATTCTGGTTAAGCGTTTGGAGCAGCAGAATTGCGAAAAATTTTTTGCCTTCTCAACCATTTCTTGGATTCAAAGTCCCATATCTCGCGAACAGCTTGACCTAACCCGAAAATTCCTATTGCATCTGAAAGTAGAAACTCGCCCGATTACAACGGTATATGTATTTTTTCCCTAGGCCATTCTGGTTAAGCGTTTGGAGCAGCAGAATTGTGAAAAATTTTTTGCCTTCTCTACCATTTCTTGACTTCAACTCCCATATCTCGCGAACGGATTGACCTAACCCAAAAATTCCTATTGCATCTGAAAGTAGAAACTAGCCCGATTACAACGGTATGTGTATTTTTTCCCTAGGCCATTCTGGTTAAGCGTTTGGAGCAGCAGAATTGCGAAAAATTTTTTGCCTTCTCAACCATTTCTTGGATTCAAAGTCCCATATCTCGCGAACAGCTTGACCTAACCCGAAAATTCCTATTGCATCTGAAAGTAGAAACTCGCCCGATTACAACGGTATATGTATTTTTTCCCTAGGCCATTCTGGTTAAGCGTTTGGAGCAGCAGAATTGTGAAAAATTTTTTGCCTTCTCTACCATTTCTTGACTTCAACTCCCATATCTCGCGAACGGATTGACCTAACCCAAAAATTCCTATTGCATCTGAAAGTAGAAACTCGCCCGATTACAACGGTATGTGTATTTTTTCCCTAGGCCATTCTGGTTAAGCGTTTGGAGCAGCAGAATTGCGAAAAATTTTTTTCCTTCTCAACAATTTCTTGGCTTCAAACTCCCATATCTCGCGAACGAATTGACCTAACCCAAAAATTCCTATTGCACCTGAAAGTAGAAACTCGCCCGATTACAACGGTATGTGTATTTTTTCCCTAGGCCATTCTGGTTAAGCGTTTGGAGCAGCAGAACTGCGAAAAATTTGTTGTCTTCTCAACCATTTCTTAGCTTCAAACTCCCATATCTCGCGAACGGATTGACGTAACCCAAAAATTCCTATTGCATCTGAAAGTAGAAACTCGCCCGATTACAACGGTATGTGTATTTTTTCCCTAGGCCAATCTGGTTAAGCGTTTGGAGCAGCAGAATTGCGAAAAATTTTTTGCCTTCTCAACCATTTCTTGGCTTCAAAGTCCCATATCTCGCGAACGGATTGACCTAACCCAAAAATTCCTATTGCATCTGAAAGTAGAAACTCGCCCGATTACAACGGTATGTGTATTTTTCCCCTAGGCCATTCTGGTTAAGCGTTTGGAGCAGCAGAATTGTGAAAAATTTTTTGCCTTCTCTACCATTTCTTGACTTCAAACTCCCATATCTCGCGAACGGATTGACCTAACCCAAAAATTCCTATTGCATCTGAAAGTAGAAACTCGCCCGATTACAACGGTATGTGTATTTCTTCCCTAGGCCATTCTAGTTAAGCGTTCGGAGCAGCAGAATTGCGAAAAATTTTTTGCCTCCTCAACCATTTCTTGGCTTCAAACTCCCATATCTCGCGAACAGACTGACCTAACCCAAAAATTCCTATTGCACCTGAAAGTAGAAACTCGCCCGATTACAACGGTATGTGTATTTTTTCCCTAGGCCATTCTGGTTAAGCGTTTGGAGCAGCAGAATTGTGAAAAATTTTTTGCCTTCTCTACCATTTCTTGGCTTCAAACTCCCATATCTCGCGAACGGATAGACCTAACCCAAAAATTCCTATTGCATCTGAAAGTAGAAACTCGCCCGATTACAACGGTATGTTTATTTTTTCCCTAGGCCATTCTAGTTAAGCGTTGGGAGCAGCAGAATTGCGAAAAATTTTTTGGCTTCTCAACCATTTCTTGGCTTCAAACTCCCATATCTCGCGAACGGATTGACCTAACGCAAAAATTCCTATTGCATCTGAAAGTAGAAACTCGCCCGATTACAACGGTATGTGTATTTTTTCCCTAGGCCATTCTGGTTAAGCGTCTGGAGCAGCAGAATTGCGAAAAATTTTTTGCCTTCTCTACCATTTCTTGGCTTCAAAGTCCCATATCTCGCGAACGGATTGACCTAACCCAAAAATTCCTATTGCATCTGAAAGTAGAAACTCGCCCGATTACAGCGGTATGTGTATTTTTTCCCTGGGCCATTCTGGTTAAGCGTTTGGAGCAGCAGAATTGCGAAAAATTTTTTGCCTTCTCAACCATTTCTTGGCTTCAAAGTCCCATATCTCGCGAACGGATTAACCTAACCCAAAAATTCCTATTGCATCTGAAAGTAGAAACTCGCCCGATTACAAAGGTATGTGTATTTTTTCCCTAGGCCATTCTGGTTAAGCGTTTGGAGCAGCAGAATTGCGAAAAATTTTTTGCCTTCTCAACCATTTCTTGTCTTCAAACTCCCATATCTCGCGAACGGATTGACCTAACCCAAAAATTCCTATTGCATCTGAAAGTAGAAACTCGCCCGATTACAACGGTATGTGTATTTTTTCCCTAGGCCATTCTGGTTAAGCGTTCGGAGCAGCAGAATTGCGAAAAATTTTTTGCCTTCTCAACCATTTCTTGGCTTCAAACTCCCATATCTCGAGAACAGACTGACCTAACCCAAAAATTCCTATTGCATCTGAAAGTAGAAACTCGCCCGATTACAACGGTATGTGTATTTTTTCCCTAGGCCATTCTGGTTAAGCGTTTGGAGCAGCGGAAGTGCGAAAAATTTGTTGTCTTCTCAACCATTTCTTAGCTTCAAACTCCCATATCTCGCGAACGGATTGACGTAACCCAAAAATTCCTATTGCACCTGAAAGTAGAAACTCGCCCGATTACAACGGTATGTGTATTTTTTCCCTAGGCCATTCTGGTTAAGCGTTTGGAGCAGCAGAATTGCGAAAAATTTTTTGCCTTCTCAACCATTTCTTGGATTCAAAGTCCCATATCTCGCGAACAGCTTGACCTAACCCGAAAATTCCTATTGCATCTGAAAGTAGAAACTCGCCCGATTACAACGGTATATGTATTTTTTCCCTAGGCCATTCTGGTTAAGCGTTTGGAGCAGAAGAATTGTGAAAAATTTTTTGCCTTCTCTACCATTTCTTGACTTCAACTCCCATATCTCGCGAACGGATTGACCTAACCCAAAAATTCCTATTGCATCTGAAAGTAGAAACTCGCCCCATTACAACGGTATGTGTATTTTTTCCCTAGGCCATTCTGGTTAAGCGTTTGGAGCAGCAGAATTGCGAAAAATTTTTTTCCTTCTCAACAATTTCTTGGCTTCAAACTCCCATATCTCGCGAACGAATTGACCTAACCCAAAAATTCCTATTGCACCTGAAAGTAGAAACTCGCCCGATTACAACGGTATGTGTATTTTTTCCCTAGGCCATTCTGGTTAAGCGTTTGGAGCAGCAGAACTGCGAAAAATTTGTTGTCTTCTCAACCATTTCTTAGCTTCAAACTCCCATATCTCGCGAACGGATTGACGTAACCCAAAAATTCCTATTGCATCTGAAAGTAGAAACTCGCCCGATTACAACGGTATGTGTATTTTTTCCCTAGGCCAATCTGGTTAAGCGTTTGGAGCAGCAGAATTGCGAAAAATTTTTTGCCTTCTCAAGCATTTCTTGGCTTCAAAGTCCCATATCTCGCGAACGGATTGACCTAACCCAAAAATTCCTATTGCATCTGAAAGTAGAAACTCGCCCGATTACAACGGTATGTGTATTTTTCCCCTAGGCCATTCTGGTTAAGCGTTTGGAGCAGCAGAATTGTGAAAAATTTTTTGCCTTCTCTACCATTTCTTGACTTCAAACTCCCATATCTCGCGAACGGATTGACCTAACCCAAAAATTCCTATTGCATCTGAAAGTAGAAACTCGCCCGATTACAACGGTATGTGTATTTTTTCCCTAGGCCATTCTGGTTAAGCGTTTGGAGCAGCAGAATTGCGAAAATTTTTTGCCTTTTCAACCATTTCTTGTCTTGAAACTCCCATATCTCGCGAACGGATTGACCTAACCCAAAAATTCCTATTGCATCTGAAAGTAGAAACTCGCCCGATTACAACGGTATGTGTATTTTTTCCTTAGGCCGTTCTGGTTAAGCGTTTGGAGCAGCAGAATTGCGAAAAATTTTTTACCTTCTCAACCATTTCTTGGCTTCAAACTGCCATATCTCGCGAACGGATTGACCTAACCCAAAAATTCCTATTGCATCTGAAAGTAGAAACTCGCCCGACTAAAACGGTATGTGTATTTTTTCCCTAGGCCATTCTGGTTAAGCGTTTGGAGCAGCAGAATTGTGAAAAATTTTTTGCCTTCTCTACCATTTCTTGGCTTCAAACTCCCATATCTCGCGAACGGATTGACCTAACGCAAAAATTCCTATTGCATCTGAAAGTAGAATCTCGCCAGATTACAACGGTATGTGTATTTTTTCCCTAGGCCATTCTGGTTAAGCGTTCGGAGCAGCAGAATTGCGAAAAATTTTTTGCCTTCTCAACCATTTCTTAGCTTCAAACTCCCATATCTCGCGAACGGATTGACCTAACCCAAAAATTCCTGTTGCATCTGAAAGTAGAAACTCGCCCGATTACAAAGGTATGTGTATTTTTTCCCTAGGCCATTCTGGTTAAGCGTTTGGAGCAGCAGAATTGCGAAAAATTCTTTGCCTTCTCAACCATTTCTTGTCTTCAAACTCCCATATCTCGCGAACGGATTGACCTAACCCAAAAATTCCTATTGCATCTGAAAGTAGAAACTCGCCCGATTACAACGGTATGTGTATTTTTTCCCTAGGCCATTCTGGTTAAGCGTTCGGAGCAGCAGAATTGCGAAAAATTTTTTGCCTTCTCAACCATTTCTTGGCTTCAAACACCCATATCTCGCGAACAGACTGACCTAACCCAAAAAATCCTATTGCATCTGAGAGTAGAAACTCGCCCGATTACAACGGTATGTGTATTTTTTCCCTAGGCCATTCTGGTTAAGCGTTTGGAGCAGCAGAATTGTGAAAAATTTTTTGCCTTCTCTACCATTTCTTGGCTTCAAACTCCCATATCTCTCGAACGGATTGACCTAACGCAAAAATTCCTATTGCATCTGAAAGTAGAAACTCGCCCGATTACAACGGTATGTGTATTTTTTCCCTAGGCCATTCTGGTTAAGCGTTTGGAGCAGCAGAATTGCGAAAAATTTTTTGCCTTCTCAACCATTTCTTGGCTTCAAAGTCCCATATCTCGCGAACGGATTGACCTAACCCAAAAATTCCTATTGCATCTGAAAGTAGAAACTCGCCCGACTAAAACGGTATGTGTATTTTTTCCCTAGGCCATTCTGGTTAAGCGTTTGGAGCAGCAGAATTGTGAAAAATTTTTTGCCTTCTCTACCATTTCTTGGCTTCAAACTCCCATATCTCGAGAACGGATTGACCAAACGCAAAAATTCCTATTGCATCTGAAAGTAGAATCTCGCCCGATTACAACGGTATGTGTATTTTTTCCCTAGGCCATTCTGGTTAAGCGTTCGGAGCAGCAGAATTGCGAAAAATTTTTTGCCTTCTCAACCATTTCTTAGCTTCAAACTCCCATATCTCGCGAACGGATTGACCTAACCCAAAAATTCCTGTTGCATCTGAAAGTAGAAACTCGCCCGATTACAAAGGTATGTGTATTTTTTCCCTAGGCCATTCTGGTTAAGCGTTTGGAGCAGCAGAATTGCGAAAAATTCTTTGCCTTCTCAACCATTTCTTGTCTTCAAACTCCCATATCTCGCGAACGGATTGACCTAACCCAAAAATTCCTATTGCATCTGAAAGTAGAAACTCGCCCGATTACAACGGTATGTGTATTTTTTCCCTAGGCCATTCTGGTTAAGCGTTCGGAGCAGCAGAATTGCGAAAAATTTTTTGCCTTCTCAACCATTTCTTGGCTTCAAACTCCCATATCTCGCGAACAGACTGACCTAACCCAAAAATTCCTATTGCATCTGAAAGTAGAAACTCGCCCGATTACAACGGTATGTGTATTTTTTCCCTAGGCCATTCTGGTTAAGCGTTTGGAGCAGCAGAATTGTGAAAAATTTTTTGCCTTCTCTACCATTTCTTGGCTTCAAACTCCCATATCTCTCGAACGGATTGACCTAACGCAAAAATTCCTATTGCATCTGAAAGTAGAAACTCGCCCGATTACAACGGTATGTGTATTTTTTCCCTAGGCCACTCTGGTTAAGCGTTTGGAGCAGCAGAATTGCGAAAAATTTTTTGCCTTCTCAACCATTTCTTAGATTCAAACTCCCATATCTCGCGAACGGATTGACCTAACCCAAAAATTCCTGTTGCATCTGAAAGTAGAAACTCGCCCGATTACAAAGGTATGTGTATTTTCTCCCTAGGCCATTCTGGTTAAGCGTTTGGAGCAGCAGAATTGCGAAAAATTTTTTGCCTTCTCAACCATTTCTTGTCTTCAAACTCCCATATCTCGCGAACGGATTGACCTAACCCAAAAATTCCTATTGCATCTGAAAGTAGAAACTCGCCCGATTACAACGGTATGTGTATTTTTTCCCTAGGCCATTCTGGTTAAGCGTTTGGAGCAGCAGAATTGCGAAAAATTTTTTGCCTTCTCAACTATTTCTTAGCTTCAAACTCCCATATCTCGCGAACGGATTGACCTAACCCAAAAATTCCTATTGCATCTGAAAGTAGAAACTCGCCCGATTACAACGGTATGTGTATTTCTTCCCTAGGCCATTCTAGTTAAGCGTTCGGAGCAGCAGAATTGCGAAAAATTTTTTGGCTTCTCAACCATTTCTTGGCTTCAAACTCCCATATCTCGCGAACGGATTGACCTAACGCAAAAATTCCTATTGCATCTGAAAGTAGAAACTCGCCCGATTACAACGGTATGTGTATTTTTTCCCTAGGCCATTCTGGTTAAGCGTTTGGAGCAGCAGAATTGCGAAAAATTTTTTGCCTTCTCTACCATTTCTTGGCTTCAAAGTCCCATATCTCGCGAACGGATTGACCTAACCCAAAAATTCCTATTGCATCTGAAAGTAGAAACTCGCCCGATTACAGCGGTATGTGTATTTTTTCCCTGGGCCATTCTGGTTAAGAGTTTGGAGCAGCAGAATTGCGAAAAATTTTTTGCCTTCTCAACCATTTCTTGGCTTCAAAGTCCCATATCTCGCGAACGGATTGACCTAACCCAAAAATTCCTATTGCATCTGAAAGTAGAAACTCGCCCGATTACAAAGGTATGTGTATTTTTTCCCTAGGCCATTCTGGTTAAGCGTTTGGAGCAGCAGAATTGCGAAAAATTTTTTGCCTTCTCAACCATTTCTTGTCTTCAAACTCCCATATCTCGCGAACGGATTGACCTAACCCAAAAATTCCTATTGCATCTGAAAGTAGAAACTCGCCCGATTACAACGGTATGTGTATTTTTTCCCTAGACCATTCTGGTTAAGCGTTCGGAGCAGCAGAATTGCGAAAAATTTTTTGCCTTCTCAACCATTTCTTGGCTTCAAACTCCCATATCTCGAGAACAGACTGACCTAACCCAAAAATTCCTATTGCATCTGAAAGTAGAAACTCGCCCGATTACAACGGTATGTGTATTTTTTCCCTAGGCCATTCTGGTTAAGCGTTTGGAGCAGCGGAAGTGCGAAAAATTTGTTGTCTTCTCAACCATTTCTTAGCTTCAAACTCCCATATCTCGCGAACGGATTGACGTAACCCAAAAATTCCTATTGCACCTGAAAGTAGAAACTCGCCCGATTACAACGGTATGTGTATTTTTTCCCTAGGCCATTCTGGTTAAGCGTTTGGAGCAGCAGAATTGCGAAAAATTTTTTGCCTTCTCAACCATTTCTTGGATTCAAAGTCCCATATCTCGCGAACAGCTTGACCTAACCCGAAAATTCCTATTGCATCTGAAAGTAGAAACTCGCCCGATTACAACGGTATATGTATTTTTTCCCTAGGCCATTCTGGTTAAGCGTTTGGAGCAGAAGAATTGTGAAAAATTTTTTGCCTTCTCTACCATTTCTTGACTTCAACTCCCATATCTCGCGAACGGATTGACCTAACCCAAAAATTCCTATTGCATCTGAAAGTAGAAACTCGCCCCATTACAACGGTATGTGTATTTTTTCCCTAGGCCATTCTGGTTAAGCGTTTGGAGCAGCAGAATTGCGAAAAATTTTTTTCCTTCTCAACAATTTCTTGGCTTCAAACTCCCATATCTCGCGAACGAATTGACCTAACCCAAAAATTCCTATTGCACCTGAAAGTAGAAACTCGCCCGATTACAACGGTATGTGTATTTTTTCCCTAGGCCATTCTGGTTAAGCGTTTGGAGCAGCAGAACTGCGAAAAATTTGTTGTCTTCTCAACCATTTCTTAGCTTCAAACTCCCATATCTCGCGAACGGATTGACGTAACCCAAAAATTCCTATTGCATCTGAAAGTAGAAACTCGCCCGATTACAACGGTATGTGTATTTTTTCCCTAGGCCAATCTGGTTAAGCGTTTGGAGCAGCAGAATTGCGAAAAATTTTTTGCCTTCTCAACCATTTCTTGTCTTCAAACTCCCATATCTCGCGAACGGATTGACCTAACCCAAAAATTCCTATTGCATCTGAAAGTAGAAACTCGCCCGATTACAACGGTATGTGTATTTTTTCCCTAGGCCATTCTGGTTAAGCGTTCGGAGCAGCAGAATTGCGAAAAATTTTTTGCCTTCTCAACCATTTCTTGGCTTCAAACTCCCATATCTCGAGAACAGACTGACCTAACCCAAAAATTCCTATTGCATCTGAAAGTAGAAACTCGCCCGATTACAACGGTATGTGTATTTTTTCCCTAGGCCATTCTGGTTAAGCGTTTGGAGCAGCGGAAGTGCGAAAAATTTGTTGTCTTCTCAACCATTTCTTAGCTTCAAACTCCCATATCTCGCGAACGGATTGACGTAACCCAAAAATTCCTATTGCACCTGAAAGTAGAAACTCGCCCGATTACAACGGTATGTGTATTTTTTCCCTAGGCCATTCTGGTTAAGCGTTTGGAGCAGCAGAATTGCGAAAAATTTTTTGCCTTCTCAACCATTTCTTGGATTCAAAGTCCCATATCTCGCGAACAGCTTGACCTAACCCGAAAATTCCTATTGCATCTGAAAGTAGAAACTCGCCCGATTACAACGGTATATGTATTTTTTCCCTAGGCCATTCTGGTTAAGCGTTTGGAGCAGAAGAATTGTGAAAAATTTTTTGCCTTCTCTACCATTTCTTGACTTCAACTCCCATATCTCGCGAACGGATTGACCTAACCCAAAAATTCCTATTGCATCTGAAAGTAGAAACTCGCCCCATTACAACGGTATGTGTATTTTTTCCCTAGGCCATTCTGGTTAAGCGTTTGGAGCAGCAGAATTGCGAAAAATTTTTTTCCTTCTCAACAATTTCTTGGCTTCAAACTCCCATATCTCGCGAACGAATTGACCTAACCCAAAAATTCCTATTGCACCTGAAAGTAGAAACTCGCCCGATTACAACGGTATGTGTATTTTTTCCCTAGGCCATTCTGGTTAAGCGTTTGGAGCAGCAGAACTGCGAAAAATTTGTTGTCTTCTCAACCATTTCTTAGCTTCAAACTCCCATATCTCGCGAACGGATTGACGTAACCCAAAAATTCCTATTGCATCTGAAAGTAGAAACTCGCCCGATTACAACGGTATGTGTATTTTTTCCCTAGGCCAATCTGGTTAAGCGTTTGGAGCAGCAGAATTGCGAAAAATTTTTTGCCTTCTCAAGCATTTCTTGGCTTCAAAGTCCCATATCTCGCGAACGGATTGACCTAACCCAAAAATTCCTATTGCATCTGAAAGTAGAAACTCGCCCGATTACAACGGTATGTGTATTTTTCCCCTAGGCCATTCTGGTTAAGCGTTTGGAGCAGCAGAATTGTGAAAAATTTTTTGCCTTCTCTACCATTTCTTGACTTCAAACTCCCATATCTCGCGAACGGATTGACCTAACCCAAAAATTCCTATTGCATCTGAAAGTAGAAACTCGCCCGATTACAACGGTATGTGTATTTTTTCCCTAGGCCATTCTGGTTAAGCGTTTGGAGCAGCAGAATTGCGAAAATTTTTTGCCTTTTCAACCATTTCTTGTCTTGAAACTCCCATATCTCGCGAACGGATTGACCTAACCCAAAAATTCCTATTGCATCTGAAAGTAGAAACTCGCCCGATTACAACGGTATGTGTATTTTTTCCTTAGGCCGTTCTGGTTAAGCGTTTGGAGCAGCAGAATTGCGAAAAATTTTTTACCTTCTCAACCATTTCTTGGCTTCAAACTGCCATATCTCGCGAACGGATTGACCTAACCCAAAAATTCCTATTGCATCTGAAAGTAGAAACTCGCCCGACTAAAACGGTATGTGTATTTTTTCCCTAGGCCATTCTGGTTAAGCGTTTGGAGCAGCAGAATTGTGAAAAATTTTTTGCCTTCTCTACCATTTCTTGGCTTCAAACTCCCATATCTCGCGAACGGATTGACCTAACGCAAAAATTCCTATTGCATCTGAAAGTAGAATCTCGCCAGATTACAACGGTATGTGTATTTTTTCCCTAGGCCATTCTGGTTAAGCGTTCGGAGCAGCAGAATTGCGAAAAATTTTTTGCCTTCTCAACCATTTCTTAGCTTCAAACTCCCATATCTCGCGAACGGATTGACCTAACCCAAAAATTCCTGTTGCATCTGAAAGTAGAAACTCGCCCGATTACAAAGGTATGTGTATTTTTTCCCTAGGCCATTCTGGTTAAGCGTTTGGAGCAGCAGAATTGCGAAAAATTCTTTGCCTTCTCAACCATTTCTTGTCTTCAAACTCCCATATCTCGCGAACGGATTGACCTAACCCAAAAATTCCTATTGCATCTGAAAGTAGAAACTCGCCCGATTACAACGGTATGTGTATTTTTTCCCTAGGCCATTCTGGTTAAGCGTTCGGAGCAGCAGAATTGCGAAAAATTTTTTGCCTTCTCAACCATTTCTTGGCTTCAAACACCCATATCTCGCGAACAGACTGACCTAACCCAAAAAATCCTATTGCATCTGAGAGTAGAAACTCGCCCGATTACAACGGTATGTGTATTTTTTCCCTAGGCCATTCTGGTTAAGCGTTTGGAGCAGCAGAATTGTGAAAAATTTTTTGCCTTCTCTACCATTTCTTGGCTTCAAACTCCCATATCTCTCGAACGGATTGACCTAACGCAAAAATTCCTATTGCATCTGAAAGTAGAAACTCGCCCGATTACAACGGTATGTGTATTTTTTCCCTAGGCCATTCTGGTTAAGCGTTTGGAGCAGCAGAATTGCGAAAAATTTTTTGCCTTCTCAACCATTTCTTGGCTTCAAAGTCCCATATCTCGCGAACGGATTGACCTAACCCAAAAATTCCTATTGCATCTGAAAGTAGAAACTCGCCCGACTAAAACGGTATGTGTATTTTTTCCCTAGGCCATTCTGGTTAAGCGTTTGGAGCAGCAGAATTGTGAAAAATTTTTTGCCTTCTCTACCATTTCTTGGCTTCAAACTCCCATATCTCGAGAACGGATTGACCAAACGCAAAAATTCCTATTGCATCTGAAAGTAGAATCTCGCCCGATTACAACGGTATGTGTATTTTTTCCCTAGGCCATTCTGGTTAAGCGTTCGGAGCAGCAGAATTGCGAAAAATTTTTTGCCTTCTCAACCATTTCTTAGCTTCAAACTCCCATATCTCGCGAACGGATTGACCTAACCCAAAAATTCCTGTTGCATCTGAAAGTAGAAACTCGCCCGATTACAAAGGTATGTGTATTTTTTCCCTAGGCCATTCTGGTTAAGCGTTTGGAGCAGCAGAATTGCGAAAAATTCTTTGCCTTCTCAACCATTTCTTGTCTTCAAACTCCCATATCTCGCGAACGGATTGACCTAACCCAAAAATTCCTATTGCATCTGAAAGTAGAAACTCGCCCGATTACAACGGTATGTGTATTTTTTCCCTAGGCCATTCTGGTTAAGCGTTCGGAGCAGCAGAATTGCGAAAAATTTTTTGCCTTCTCAACCATTTCTTGGCTTCAAACTCCCATATCTCGCGAACAGACTGACCTAACCCAAAAATTCCTATTGCATCTGAAAGTAGAAACTCGCCCGATTACAACGGTATGTGTATTTTTTCCCTAGGCCATTCTGGTTAAGCGTTTGGAGCAGCAGAATTGTGAAAAATTTTTTGCCTTCTCTACCATTTCTTGGCTTCAAACTCCCATATCTCTCGAACGGATTGACCTAACGCAAAAATTCCTATTGCATCTGAAAGTAGAAACTCGCCCGATTACAACGGTATGTGTATTTTTTCCCTAGGCCACTCTGGTTAAGCGTTTGGAGCAGCAGAATTGCGAAAAATTTTTTGCCTTCTCAACCATTTCTTAGATTCAAACTCCCATATCTCGCGAACGGATTGACCTAACCCAAAAATTCCTGTTGCATCTGAAAGTAGAAACTCGCCCGATTACAAAGGTATGTGTATTTTCTCCCTAGGCCATTCTGGTTAAGCGTTTGGAGCAGCAGAATTGCGAAAAATTTTTTGCCTTCTCAACCATTTCTTGTCTTCAAACTCCCATATCTCGCGAACGGATTGACCTAACCCAAAAATTCCTATTGCATCTGAAAGTAGAAACTCGCCCGATTACAACGGTATGTGTATTTTTTCCCTAGGCCATTCTGGTTAAGCGTTTGGAGCAGCAGAATTGCGAAAAATTTTTTGCCTTCTCAACTATTTCTTAGCTTCAAACTCCCATATCTCGCGAACGGATTGACCTAACCCAAAAATTCCTATTGCATCTGAAAGTAGAAACTCGCCCGATTACAACGGTATGTGTATTTCTTCCCTAGGCCATTCTAGTTAAGCGTTCGGAGCAGCAGAATTGCGAAAAATTTTTTGGCTTCTCAACCATTTCTTGGCTTCAAACTCCCATATCTCGCGAACGGATTGACCTAACGCAAAAATTCCTATTGCATCTGAAAGTAGAAACTCGCCCGATTACAACGGTATGTGTATTTTTTCCCTAGGCCATTCTGGTTAAGCGTTTGGAGCAGCAGAATTGCGAAAAATTTTTTGCCTTCTCTACCATTTCTTGGCTTCAAAGTCCCATATCTCGCGAACGGATTGACCTAACCCAAAAATTCCTATTGCATCTGAAAGTAGAAACTCGCCCGATTACAGCGGTATGTGTATTTTTTCCCTGGGCCATTCTGGTTAAGAGTTTGGAGCAGCAGAATTGCGAAAAATTTTTTGCCTTCTCAACCATTTCTTGGCTTCAAAGTCCCATATCTCGCGAACGGATTGACCTAACCCAAAAATTCCTATTGCATCTGAAAGTAGAAACTCGCCCGATTACAAAGGTATGTGTATTTTTTCCCTAGGCCATTCTGGTTAAGCGTTTGGAGCAGCAGAATTGCGAAAAATTTTTTGCCTTCTCAACCATTTCTTGTCTTCAAACTCCCATATCTCGCGAACGGATTGACCTAACCCAAAAATTCCTATTGCATCTGAAAGTAGAAACTCGCCCGATTACAACGGTATGTGTATTTTTTCCCTAGACCATTCTGGTTAAGCGTTCGGAGCAGCAGAATTGCGAAAAATTTTTTGCCTTCTCAACCATTTCTTGGCTTCAAACTCCCATATCTCGAGAACAGACTGACCTAACCCAAAAATTCCTATTGCATCTGAAAGTAGAAACTCGCCCGATTACAACGGTATGTGTATTTTTTCCCTAGGGCATTCTGGTTAAGCGTTTGGAGCAGCAGAAGTGCGAAAAATTTGTTGTCTTCTCAACCATTTCTTAGCTTCAAACTCCCATATCTCGCGAACGGATTGACGTAACCCAAAAATTCCTATTGCACCTGAAAGTAGAAACTCGCCCGATTACAACGGTATGTGTATTTTTTCCCTAGGCCATTCTGGTTAAGCGTTCGGAGCAGCAGAATTGCGAAAAATTTTTTGCCTTCTCAACCATTTCTTGGCTTCAAACACCCATATCTCGCGAACAGACTGACCTAACCCAAAAAATCCTATTGCATCTGAGAGTAGAAACTCGCCCGATTACAACGGTATGTGTATTTTTTCCCTAGGCCATTCTGGTTAAGCGTTTGGAGCAGCAGAATTGTGAAAAATTTTTTGCCTTCTCTACCATTTCTTGGCTTCAAACTCCCATATCTCTCGAACGGATTGACCTAACGCAAAAATTCCTATTGCATCTGAAAGTAGAAACTCGCCCGATTACAACGGTATGTGTATTTTTTCCCTAGGCCATTCTGGTTAAGCGTTTGGAGCAGCAGAATTGCGAAAAATTTTTTGCCTTCTCAACCATTTCTTGGCTTCAAAGTCCTATATCTCGCGAACGGATTGACCTAACCCAAAAATTCCTATTGCATCTGAAAGTAGAAACTCGCCCGACTAAAACGGTATGTGTATTTTTTCCCTAGGCCATTCTGGTTAAGCGTTTGGAGCAGCAGAATTGTGAAAAATTTTTTGCCTTCTCTACCATTTCTTGGCTTCAAACTCCCATATCTCGAGAACGGATTGACCAAACGCAAAAATTCCTATTGCATCTGAAAGTAGAATCTCGCCCGATTACAACGGTATGTGTATTTTTTCCCTAGGCCATTCTGGTTAAGCGTTCGGAGCAGCAGAATTGCGAAAAATTTTTTGCCTTCTCAACCATTTCTTAGCTTCAAACTCCCATATCTCGCGAACGGATTGACCTAACCCAAAAATTCCTGTTGCATCTGAAAGTAGAAACTCGCCCGATTACAAAGGTATGTGTATTTTTTCCCTAGGCCATTCTGGTTAAGCGTTTGGAGCAGCAGAATTGCGAAAAATTCTTTGCCTTCTCAACCATTTCTTGTCTTCAAACTCCCATATCTCGCGAACGGATTGACCTAACCCAAAAATTCCTATTGCATCTGAAAGTAGAAACTCGCCCGATTACAACGGTATGTGTATTTTTTCCCTAGGCCATTCTGGTTAAGCGTTCGGAGCAGCAGAATTGCGAAAAATTTTTTGTCTTCTCAACCATTTCTTGGCTTCAAACTCCCATATCTCGCGAACAGACTGACCTAACCCAAAAATTCCTATCGCATCTGAAAGTAGAAACTCGCCCGATTACAACGGTATGTGTATTTTTTCCCTAGGCCATTCTGGTTAAGCGTTTGGAGCAGCAGAATTGTGAAAAATTTTTTGCCTTCTCTACCATTTCTTGACTTCAAACTCCCATATCTCGCGAACGGATTGACCTAACCCAAAAATTCCTATTGCATCTGAAAGTAGAAACTCGCCCGATTACAACGGTATGTGTATTTTTTCCCTGGGCCATTCTGGTTAAGCGTTTGGAGCAGCAGAATTGCGAAAATTTTTTGCCTTTTCAACCATTTCTTGTCTTGAAACTCCCATATCTCGCGAACGGATTGACCTAACCCAAAAATTCCTATTGCATCTGAAAGTAGAAACTCGCCCGATTACAACGGTATGTGTATTTTTTCCTTAGGCCGTTCTGGTTAAGCGTTTGGAGCAGCAGAATTGCGAAAAATTTTTTACCTTCTCAACCATTTCTTGGCTTCAAACTGCCATATCTCGCGAACGGATTGACCTAACCCAAAAATTCCTATTGCATCTGAAAGTAGAAACTCGCCCGACTAAAACGGTATGTGTATTTTTTCCCTAGGCCATTCTGGTTAAGCGTTTGGAGCAGCAGAATTGTGAAAAATTTTTTGCCTTCTCTACCATTTCTTGGCTTCAAACTCCCATATCTCGCGAACGGATTGACCTAACGCAAAAATTCCTATTGCATCTGAAAGTAGAATCTCGCCCGATTACAACGGTATGTGTATTTTTTCCCTAGGCCATTCTGGTTAAGCGTTCAGAGCAGCAGAATTGCGAAAAATTTTTTGCCTTCTCAACCATTTCTTAGCTTCAAACTCCCATATCTCGCGAACGGATTGACCTAACCCAAAAATTCCTGTTGCATCTGAAAGTAGAAACTCGCCCGATTACAAAGGTATGTGTATTTTTTCCCTAGGCCATTCTGGTTAAGCGTTTGGAGCAGCAGAATTGCGAAAAATTCTTTGCCTTCTCAACCATTTCTTGTCTTCAAACTCCCATATCTCGCGAACGGATTGACCTAACCCAAAAATTCCTATTGCATCTGAAAGTAGAAACTCGCCCGATTACAACGGTATGTGTATTTTTTCCCTAGGCCATTCTGGTTAAGCGTTCGGAGCACCAGAATTGCGAAAAATTTTTTGCCTTCTCAACCATTTCTTGGCTTCAAACACCCATATCTCGCGAACAGACTGACCTAACCCAAAAAATCCTATTGCATCTGAGAGTAGAAACTCGCCCGATTACAACGGTATGTGTATTTTTTCCCTAGGCCATTCTGGTTAAGCGTTTGGAGCAGCAGAATTGTGAAAAATTTTTTGCCTTCTCTACCATTTCTTGGCTTCAAACTCCCATATCTCTCGAACGGATTGACCTAACGCAAAAATTCCTATTGCATCTGAAAGTAGAAACTCGCCCGATTACAACGGTATGTGTATTTTTTTCCTAGGCCATTCTGGTTAAGCGTTTGGAGCAGCAGAATTGCGAAAAATTTTTTGCCTTCTCAACCATTTCTTGGCTTCAAAGTCCCATATCTCGCGAACGGATTGACCTAACCCAAAAATTCCTATTGCATCTGAAAGTAGAAACTCGCCCGACTAAAACGGTATGTGTATCTTTTCCCTAGGCCATTCTGGTTAAGCGTTTGGAGCAGCAGAATTGTGAAAAATTTTTTGCCTTCTCTACCATTTCTTGGCTTCAAACTCCCATATCTCGAGAACGGATTGACCAAACGCAAAAATTCCTATTGCATCTGAAAGTAGAATCTCGCCCGATTACAACGGTATGTGTATTTTTTCCCTAGGCCATTCTGGTTAAGCGTTCGGAGCAGCAGAATTGCGAAAAATTTTTTGCCTCCTCAACCATTTCTTAGCTTCAAACTCCCATATCTCGCGAACGGATTGACCTGACCCAAAAATTCCTGTTGCATCTGAAAGTAGAAACTCGCCCGATTACAAAGGTATGTGTATTTTTTCCCTAGGCCATTCTGGTTAAGCGTTTGGAGCAGCAGAATTGCGAAAAATTCTTTGCCTTCTCAACCATTTCTTGTCTTCAAACTCCCATATCTCGCGAACGGATTGACCTAACCCAAAAATTCCTATTGCATCTGAAAGTAGAAACTCGCCCGATTACAACGGTATGTGTATTTTTTCCCTAGGCCATTCTGGTTAAGCGTTCGGAGCAGCAGAATTGCGAAAAATTTTTTGCCTTCTCAACCATTTCTTAGCTTCAAACTCCCATATCTCGCGAACAGACTGACCTAACCCAAAAATTCCTATTGCATCTGAAAGTAGAAACTCGCCCGATTACAACGGTATGTGTATTTTTTCCCTAGGCCATTCTGGTTAAGCGTTTGGAGCAGCAGAATTGTGAAAAATTTTTTGCCTTCTCTACCATTTCTTGGCTTCAAACTCCCATATCTCTCGAACGGATTGACCTAACGCAAAAATTCCTATTGCATCTGAAAGTAGAAACTCGCCCGATTACAACGGTATGTGTATTTTTTCCCTAGGCCATTCTGGTTAAGCGTTTGGAGCAGCAGAATTGCGAAAAATTTTTTGCCTTCTCAACCATTTCTTAGCTTCAAACTCCCATACCTCGCGAACGGATTGACCTAACCCAAAAATTCCTGTTGCATCTGAAAGTAGAAACTCGCCCGATTACAAAGGTATGTGTATTTTCTCCCTAGGCCATTCTGGTTAAGCGTTTGGAGCAGCAGAATTGCGAAAAATTTTTTGCCTTCTCAACCATTTCTTGTCTTCAAACTCCCATATCTCGCGAACGGATTGACCTAACCCAAAAATTCCTATTGCATCTGAAAGTAGAAACTCGCCCGATTTCAACGGTATGTGTATTTTTTCCCTAGGCCATTCTGGTTAAGCGTTTGGAGCAGCAGAATTGCGAAAAATTTTTTGCCTTCTCAACCATTTCTTAGCTTCAAACTCCCATATCTCGCGAACGGATTGACCTAACCCAAAAATTCCTATTGCATCTGAAAGTAGAAACTCGCCCGATTACAACGGTATGTGTATTTCTTCCCTAGGCCATTCTAGTTAAGCGTTCGGAGCAGCAGAATTGCGAAAAATTTTTTGGCTTCTCAACCATTTCTTGGCTTCAAACTCCCATATCTCGCGAACGGATTGACCTAACGCAAAAATTCCTATTGCATCTGAAAGTAGAAACTCGCCCGATTACAACGGTATGTGTATTTTTTCCCTAGGCCATTCTGGTTAAGCGTTTGGAGCAGCAGAATTGCGAAAAATTTTTTGCCTTCTCTACCATTTCTTGGCTTCAAAGTCCCATATCGCGCGAACGGATTGACCAAACGCAAAAATTCCTATTGCATCTGAAAGTAGAAACTCGCCCGATTACAGCGGTATGTGTATTTTTTCCCTAGGCCATTCTGGTTAAGCGTTCGGAGCAGCAGAATTGCGAAAAATTTTTTGCCTCCTCAACCATTTCTTAGCTTCAAACTCCCATATCTCGCGAACGGATTGACCTAACCCAAAAATTCCTGTTGCATCTGAAAGTAGAAACTCGCCCGATTACAAAGGTATGTGTATTTTTTCCCTAGGCCATTCTGGTTAAGCGTTTGGAGCAGCAGAATTGCGAAAAATTCTTTGCCTTCTCAACCATTTCTTGTCTTCAAACTCCCATATCTCGCGAACGGATTGACCTAACCCAAAAATTCCTATTGCATCTGAAAGTAGAAACTCGCCCGATTACAACGGTATGTGTATTTTTTCCCTAGGCCATTCTGGTTAAGCGTTCGGAGCAGCAGAATTGCGAAAAATTTTTTGCCTTCTCAACCATTTCTTGGCTTCAAACTCCCATATCTCGCGAACAGACTGACCTAACCCAAAAATTCCTATTGCATCTGAAAGTAGAAACTCGCCCGATTACAACGGTATGTGTATTTTTTCCCTAGGCCATTCTGGTTAAGCGTTTGGAGCAGCAGAATTGTGAAAAATTTTTTGCCTTCTCTACCATTTCTTGGCTTCAAACTCCCATATCTCTCGAACGGATTGACCTAACGCAAAAATTCCTATTGCATCTGAAAGTAGAAACTCGCCCGATTACAACGGTATGTGTATTTTTTCCCTAGGCCATTCTGGTTAAGCGTTTGGAGCAGCAGAATTGCGAAAAATTTTTTGCCTTCTCAACCATTTCTTAGCTTCAAACTCCCATATCTCGCGAACGGATTGACCTAACCCAAAAATTCCTGTTGCATCTGAAAGTAGAAACTCGCCCGATTACAAAGGTATGTGTATTTTCTCCCTAGGCCATTCTGGTTAAGCGTTTGGAGCAGCAGAATTGCGAAAAATTTTTTGCCTTCTCAACCATTTCTTGTCTTCAAACTCCCATATCTCGCGAACGGATTGACCTAACCCAAAAATTCCTATTGCATCTGAAAGTAGAAACTCGCCCGATTACAACGGTATGTGTATTTTTTCCCTAGGCCATTCTGGTTAAGCGTTTGGAGCAGCAGAATTGCGAAAAATTTTTTGCCTTCTCAACCATTTCTTAGCTTCAAACTCCCATATCTCGCGAACGGATTGACCTAACCCAAAAATTCCTATTGCATCTGAAAGTAGAAACTCGCCCGATTACAACGGTATGTGTATTTCTTCCCTAGGCCATTCTAGTTAAGCGTTCGGAGCAGCAGAATTGCGAAAAATTTTTTGGCTTCTCAACCATTTCTTGGCTTCAAACTCCCATATCTCGCGAACGGATTGACCTAACGCAAAAATTCCTATTGCATCTGAAAGTAGAAACTCGCCCGATTACAACGGTATGTGTATTTTTTCCCTAGGCCATTCTGGTTAAGCGTTTGGAGCAGCAGAATTGCGAAAAATTTTTTGCCTTCTCTACCATTTCTTGGCTTCAAAGTCCCATATCTCGCGAACGGATTGACCTAACCCAAAAATTCCTATTGCATCTGAAAGTAGAAACTCGCCCGATTACTGCGGTATGTGTATTTTTTCCCTGGGCCATTCTGGTTAAGCGTTTGGAGCAGCAGAATTGCGAAAAATTTTTTGCCTTCTCAACCATTTCTTGGCTTCAAAGTCCCATATCTCGCGAACGGATTGACCTAACCCAAAAATTCCTATTGCATCTGAAAGTAGAAACTCGCCCGATTACAAAGGTATGTGTATTTTTTCCCTAGGCCATTCTGGTTAAGCGTTTGGAGCAGCAGAATTGCGAAAAATTTTTTGCCTTCTCAACCATTTCTTGTCTTCAAACTCCCATATCTCGCGAACGGATTGACCTAACCCAAAAATTCCTATTGCATCTGAAAGTAGAAACTCGCCCGATTACAACGGTATGTGTATTTTTTCCCTAGGCCATTCTGGTTAAGCGTTCGGAGCAGCAGAATTGCGAAAAATTTTTTGCCTTCTCAACCATTTCTTGGCTTCAAACTCCCATATCTCGAGAACAGACTGACCTAACCCAAAAATTCCTATTGCATCTGAAAGTAGAAACTCGCCCGATTACAACGGTATGTGTATTTTTTCCCTAGGGCATTCTGGTTAAGCGTTTGGAGCAGCAGAAGTGCGAAAAATTTGTTGTCTTCTCAACCATTTCTTAGATTCAAACTCCCATATCTCGCGAACGGATTGACGTAACCCAAAAATTCCTATTGCACCTGAAAGTAGAAACTCGCCCGATTACAACGGTATGTGTATTTTTTCCCTAGGCCATTCTGGTTAAGCGTTCGGAGCAGCAGAATTGCGAAAAATTTTTTGCCTTCTCAACCATTTCTTGGCTTCAAACACCCATATCTCGCGAACAGACTGACCTAACCCAAAAAATCCTATTGCATCTGAGAGTAGAAACTCGCCCGATTACAACGGTATGTGTATTTTTTCCCTAGGCCAATCTGGTTAAGCGTTTGGAGCAGCAGAATTGTGAAAAATTTTTTGCCTTCTCTACCATTTCTTGGCTTCAAACTCCCATATCTCGCGAACGGATTGACCTAACGCAAAAATTCCTATTGCATCTGAAAGTAGAAACTCGCCCGATTACAACGGTATGTGTATTTTTTCCCTAGGCCATTCTGGTTAAGCGTTTGGAGCAGCAGAATTGCGAAAAATTTTTTGCCTTCTCTACCATTTCTTGGCTTCAAAGTCCCATATCTCGCGAACGGATTGACCAAACGCAAAAATTCCTATTGCATCTGAAAGTAGAAACTCGCCCGATTACAGCGGTATGTGTATTTTTTCCCTAGGCCATTCTGGTTAAGCGTTCGGAGCAGCAGAATTGCGAAAAATTTTTTGCCTCCTCAACCATTTCTTAGCTTCAAACTCCCATATCTCGCGAACGGATTGACCTAACCCAAAAATTCCTGTTGCATCTGAAAGTAGAAACTCGCCCGATTACAAAGGTATGTGTATTTTTTCCCTAGGCCATTCTGGTTAAGCGTTTGGAGCAGCAGAATTGCGAAAAATTCTTTGCCTTCTCAACCATTTCTTGTCTTCAAACTCCCATATCTCGCGAACGGATTGACCTAACCCAAAAATTCCTATTGCATCTGAAAGTAGAAACTCGCCCGATTACAACGGTATGTGTATTTTTTCCCTAGGCCATTCTGGTTAAGCGTTCGGAGCAGCAGAATTGCGAAAAATTTTTTGCCTTCTCAACCATTTCTTGGCTTCAAACTCCCATATCTCGCGAACAGACTGACCTAACCCAAAAATTCCTATTGCATCTGAAAGTAGAAACTCGCCCGATTACAACGGTATGTGTATTTTTTCCCTAGGCCATTCTGGTTAAGCGTTTGGAGCAGCAGAATTGTGAAAAATTTTTTGCCTTCTCTACCATTTCTTGGCTTCAAACTCCCATATCTCTCGAACGGATTGACCTAACGCAAAAATTCCTATTGCATCTGAAAGTAGAAACTCGCCCGATTACAACGGTATGTGTATTTTTTCCCTAGGCCATTCTGGTTAAGCGTTTGGAGCAGCAGAATTGCGAAAAATTTTTTGCCTTCTCAACCATTTCTTAGCTTCAAACTCCCATATCTCGCGAACGGATTGACCTAACCCAAAAATTCCTGTTGCATCTGAAAGTAGAAACTCGCCCGATTACAAAGGTATGTGTATTTTCTCCCTAGGCCATTCTGGTTAAGCGTTTGGAGCAGCAGAATTGCGAAAAATTTTTTGCCTTCTCAACCATTTCTTGTCTTCAAACTCCCATATCTCGCGAACGGATTGACCTAACCCAAAAATTCCTATTGCATCTGAAAGTAGAAACTCGCCCGATTACAACGGTATGTGTATTTTTTCCCTAGGCCATTCTGGTTAAGCGTTTGGAACAGCAGAATTGCGAAAAATTTTTTGCCTTCTCAACCATTTCTTAGCTTCAAACTCCCATATCTCGCGAACGGATTGACCTAACCCAAAAATTCCTATTGCATCTGAAAGTAGAAACTCGCCCGATTACAACGGTATGTGTATTTCTTCCCTAGGCCATTCTAGTTAAGCGTTCGGAGCAGCAGAATTGCGAAAAATTTTTTGGCTTCTCAACCATTTCTTGGCTTCAAACTCCCATATCTCGCGAACGGATTGACCTAACGCAAAAATTCCTATTGCATCTGAAAGTAGAAACTCGCCCGATTACAACGGTATGTGTATTTTTTCCCTAGGCCATTCTGGTTAAGCGTTTGGAGCAGCAGAATTGCGAAAAATTTTTTGCCTTCTCTACCATTTCTTGGCTTCAAAGTCCCATATCTCGCGAACGGATTGACCTAACCCAAAAATTCCTATTGCATCTGAAAGTAGAAACTCGCCCGATTACAGCGGTATGTGAATTTTTTCCCTGGGCCATTCTGGTTAAGCGTTTGGAGCAGCAGAATTGCGAAAAATTTTTTGCCTTCTCAACCATTTCTTGGCTTCAAAGTCCCATATCTCGCGAACGGATTGACCTAACCCAAAAATTCCTATTGCATCTGAAAGTAGAAACTCGCCCGATTACAAAGGTATGTGTATTTTTTCCCTAGGCCATTCTGGTTAAGCGTTTGGAGCAGCAGAATTGCGAAAAATTTTTTGCCTTCTCAACCATTTCTTGTCTTCAAACTCCCATATCTCGCGAACGGATTGACCTAACCCAAAAATTCCTATTGCATCTGAAAGTAGAAACTCGCCCGATTACAACGGTATGTGTATTTTTTCCCTAGGCCATTCTGGTTAAGCGTTCGGAGCAGCAGAATTGCGAAAAATTTTTTGCCTTCTCAACCATTTCTTGGCTTCAAACTCCCATATCTCGCGAACAGACTGACCTAACCCAAAAATTCCTATTGCATCTGAAAGTAGAAACTCGCCCGATTACAACGGTATGTGTATTTTTTCCCTAGGCCATTCTGGTTAAGCGTTTGGAGCAGCAGAATTGTGAAAAATTTTTTGCCTTCTCTACCATTTCTTGGCTTCAAACTCCCATATCTCTCGAACGGATTGACCTAACGCAAAAATTCCTATTGCATCTGAAAGTAGAAACTCGCCCGATTACAACGGTATGTGTATTTTTTCCCTAGGCCATTCTGGTTAAGCGTTTGGAGCAGCAGAATTGCGAAAAATTTTTTGCCTTCTCAACCATTTCTTAGCTTCAAACTCCCATATCTCGCGAACGGATTGACCTAACCCAAAAATTCCTGTTGCATCTGAAAGTAGAAACTCGCCCGATTACAAAGGTATGTGTATTTTCTCCCTAGGCCATTCTGGTTAAGCGTTTGGAGCAGCAGAATTGCGAAAAATTTTTTGCCTTCTCAACCATTTCTTGTCTTCAAACTCCCATATCTCGCGAACGGATTGACCTAACCCAAAAATTCCTATTGCATCTGAAAGTAGAAACTCGCCCGATTACAACGGTATGTGTATTTTTTCCCTAGGCCATTCTGGTTAAGCGTTTGGAGCAGCAGAATTGCGAAAAATTTTTTGCCTTCTCAACCATTTCTTAGCTTCAAACTCCCATATCTCGCGAACGGATTGACCTAACCCAAAAATTCCTATTGCATCTGAAAGTAGAAACTCGCCCGATTACAACGGTATGTGTATTTCTTCCCTAGGCCATTCTAGTTAAGCGTTCGGAGCAGCAGAATTGCGAAAAATTTTTTGGCTTCTCAACCATTTCTTGGCTTCAAACTCCCATATCTCGCGAACGGATTGACCTAACGCAAAAATTCCTATTGCATCTGAAAGTAGAAACTCGCCCGATTACAACGGTATGTGTATTTTTTCCCTAGGCCATTCTGGTTAAGCGTTTGGAGCAGCAGAATTGCGAAAAATTTTTTGCCTTCTCTACCATTTCTTGGCTTCAAAGTCCCATATCTCGCGAACGGATTGACCTAACCCAAAAATTCCTATTGCATCTGAAAGTAGAAACTCGCCCGATTACAGCGGTATGTGAATTTTTTCCCTGGGCCATTCTGGTTAAGCGTTTGGAGCAGCAGAATTGCGAAAAATTTTTTGCCTTCTCAACCATTTCTTGGCTTCAAAGTCCCATATCTCGCGAACGGATTGACCTAACCCAAAAATTCCTATTGCATCTGAAAGTAGAAACTCGCCCGATTACAAAGGTATGTGTATTTTTTTCCCTAGGCCATTCTGGTTAAGCGTTTGGAGCAGCAGAATTGCGAAAAATTTTTTGCCTTCTCAACCATTTCTTGTCTTCAAACTCCCATATCTCGCGAACGGATTGACCTAACCCAAAAATTCCTATTGCATCTGAAAGTAGAAACTCGCCCGATTACAACGGTATGTGTATTTTTTCCCTAGGCCATTCTGGTTAAGCGTTCGGAGCAGCAGAATTGCGAAAAATTTTTTGCCTTCTCAACCATTTCTTGGCTTCAAACTCCCATATCTCGAGAACAGACTGACCTAACCCAAAAATCCCTTTTGCATCTGAAAGTAGAAACTCGCCCGATTACAACGGTATGTGTATTTTTTCCCTAGGGCATTCTGGTTAAGCGTTTGGAGCAGCAGAAGTGCGAAAAATTTGTTGTCTTCTCAACCATTTCTTAGCTTCAAACTCCCATATCTCGCGAACGGATTGACGTAACCCAAAAATTCCTATTGCACCTGAAAGTAGAAACTCGCCCGATTACAACGGTATGTGTATTTTTTCCCTAGGCCATTCTGGTTAAGCGTTTGGAGCAGCAGAATTGCGAAAAATTTTTTGCCTTCTCTACCATTTCTTGGCTTCAAAGTCCCATATCTCGCGAACGGATTGACCTAACCCAAAAATTCCTATTGCATCTGAAAGTAGAAACTCGCCCGATTACAGCGGTATGTGTATTTTTTCCCTGGGCCATTCTGGTTAAGCGTTTGGAGCAGCAGAATTGCGAAAAATTTTTTGCCTTCTCAACCATTTCTTGGCTTCAAAGTCCCATATCTCGCGAACGGATTGACCTAACCCAAAAATTCCTATTGCATCTGAAAGTAGAAACTCGCCCGATTACAACGGTATGTGTATTTTTTCCCTAGGCCATTCTGGTTAAGCGTTCGGAGCAGCAGAATTGCGAAAAATTTTTTGCCTTCTCAACCATTTCTTGGCTTCAAACTCCCATATCTCGAGAACAGACTGACCTAACCCAAAAATTCCTATTGCATCTGAAAGTAGAAACTCGCCCGATTACAACGGTATGTGTATTTTTTCCCTAGGGCATTCTGGTTAAGCGTTTGGAGCAGCAGAAGTGCGAAAAATTTGTTGTCTTCTCAACCATTTCTTAGCTTCAAACTCCCATATCTCGCGAACGGATTGACGTAACCCAAAAATTCCTATTGCACCTGAAAGTAGAAACTCGCCCGATTACAACGGTATGTGTATTTTTTCCCTAGGCCATTCTGGTTAAGCGTTCGGAGCAGCAGAATTGCGAAAAATTTTTTGCCTTCTCAACCATTTCTTGGCTTCAAACACCCATATCTCGCGAACAGACTGACCTAACCCAAAAAATCCTATTGCATCTGAGAGTAGAAACTCGCCCGATTACAACGGTATGTGTATTTTTTCCCTAGGCCAATCTGGTTAAGCGTTTGGAGCAGCAGAATTGTGAAAAATTTTTTGCCTTCTCTACCATTTCTTGGCTTCAAACTCCCATATCTCTCGAACGGATTGACCTAACGCAAAAATTCCTATTGCATCTGAAAGTAGAAACTCGCCCGATTACAACGGTATGTGTATTTTTTCCCTAGGCCATTCTGGTTAAGCGTTTGGAGCAGCAGAATTGCGAAAAATTTTTTGCCTTCTCAACCATTTCTTGGCTTCAAAGTCCCATATCTCGCGAACGGATTGACCTAACCCAAAAATTCCTATTGCATCTGAAAGTAGAAACTCGCCCGACTAAAACGGTATGTGTATTTTTTCCCTAGGCCATTCTGGTTAAGCGTTTGGAGCAGCAGAATTGTGAAAAATTTTTTGCCTTCTCTACCATTTCTTGGCTTGAAACTCCCATATCTCGAGAACGGATTGACCAAACGCAAAAATTCCTATTGCATCTGAAAGTAGAATCTCGCCCGATTACAACGGTATGTGTATTTTTTCCCTAGGCCATTCTGGTTAAGCGTTCGGAGCAGCAGAATTGCGAAAAATTTTTTGCCTTCTCAACCATTTCTTAGCTTCAAACTCCCATATCTCGCGAACGGATTGACCTAACCCAAAAATTCCTGTTGCATCTGAAAGTAGAAACTCGCCCGATTACAACGGTATGTGTATTTTTTCCCTAGGCCATTCTGGTTAAGCGTTTGGAGCAGCAGAATTGCGAAAAATTTTTTGCCTTCTCAACCATTTCTTAGCTTCAAACTCCCATATCTCGCGAACGGATTGACCTAACCCAAAAATTCCTGTTGCATCTGAAAGTAGAAACTCGCCCGATTACAAAGGTATGTGTATTTTCTCCCTAGGCCATTCTGGTTAAGCGTTTGGAGCAGCAGAATTGCGAAAAATTTTTTGCCTTCTCAACCATTTCTTGTCTTCAAACTCCCATATCTCGCGAACGGATTGACCTAACCCAAAAATTCCTATTGCATCTGAAAGTAGAAACTCGCCCGATTACAACGGTATGTGTATTTTTTCCCTAGGCCATTCTGGTTAAGCGTTTGGAGCAGCAGAATTGCGAAAAATTTTTTGCCTTCTCAACCATTTCTTAGCTTCAAACTCCCATATCTCGCGAACGGATTGACCTAACCCAAAAATTCCTATTGCATCTGAAAGTAGAAACTCGCCCGATTACAACGGTATGTGTATTTCTTCCCTAGGCCATTCTAGTTAAGCGTTCGGAGCAGCAGAATTGCGAAAAATTTTTTGGCTTCTCAACCATTTCTTGGCTTCAAACTCCCATATCTCGCGAACGGATTGACCTAACGCAAAAATTCCTATTGCATCTGAAAGTAGAAACTCGCCCGATTACAACGGGAAGTGTGTATTTTCCCTAGGCCATTCTGGTTAAGCGTTTGGAGCAGCAGAATTGCGAAAAATTTTTTGCCTTCTCTACCATTTCTTGGCTTCAAAGTCCCATATCACGCGAACGGATTGACCTAACCCAAAAATTCCTATTGCATCTGAAAGTAGAAACTCGCCCGATTACAGCGGTATGTGTATTTTTTCCCTGGGCCATTCTGGTTAAGCGTTTGGAGCAGCAGAGTTGCGAAAAATTTTTTGCCTTCTCAACCATTTCTTGGCTTCAAAGTCCCATATCTCGCGAACGGATTGACCTAACCCAAAAATTCCTATTGCAACTGAAAGTAGAAACTCGCCCGATTACAAAGGTATGTGTATTTTTTCCCTAGGCCATTCTGGTTAAGCGTTTGGAGCAGCAGAAGTGCGAAAAATTTGTTGTCTTCTCAACCATTTCTTAGCTTCAAACTCCCATATCTCGAGAACGGATTGACCAAACGCAAAAATTCCTATTGCATCTGAAAGTAGAATCTCGCCCGATTACAACGATATGTGTATTTTTTCCCTAGGCCATTCTGGTTAAGCGTTCGGAGCAGCAGAATTGCGAAAAATTTTTTGCCTTCTCAACCATTTCTTAGCTTCAAACTCCCATATCTCGCGAACGGATTGACCTAACCCAAAAATTCCTGTTGCATCTGAAAGTAGAAACTCGCCCGATTACAAAGGTATGTGTATTTTTTCCCTAGGCCATTCTGGTTAAGCGTTTGGAGCAGCAGAATTACGAAAAATTCTTTGCCTTCTCAACCATTTCTTGTCTTCAAACTCCCATATCTCGCGAACGGATTGACCTAACCCAAAAATTCCTATTGCATCTGAAAGTAGAAACTCGCCCGATTACAACGGTATGTGTATTTTTTCCCTAGGCCATTCTGGTTAAGCGTTCGGAGAAGCAGAATTGCGAAAAATTTTTTGCCTTCTCAACCATTTCTTGGCTTCAAACTCCCATATCTCGCGAACAGACTGACCTAACCCAAAAATTCCTATTGCATCTGAATGTAGAAACTCGCCCGATTACAACGGTATGTGTATTTTTTCCCGAGGCCATTCTGGTTAAGCGTTTGGAGCAGCAGAATTGTGAAAAATTTTTTGCCTTCTCTACCATTTCTTGGCTTCAAACTCCCATATCTCTCGAACGGATTGACCTAACGCAAAAATTCCTATTGCATCTGAAAGTAGAAACTCGCCCGATTACAACGGTATGTGTATATTTTCCCTAGGCCATTCTGGTTAAGCGTTTGGAGCAGCAGAATTGCGAAAAATTTTTTGCCTTCTCAACCATTTCTTAGCTTCAAACTCCCATATCTCGCGAACGGATTGACCTAACCCAAAAATTCCTGTTGCATCTGAAAGTAGAAACTCGCCCGATTACAAAGGTATGTGTATTTTTTCCCTAGGCCATTCTGGTTAAGCGTTTGGAGCAGCAGAATTGCGAAAAATTTTTTGCCTTCTCAACCATTTCTTGTCTTCAAACTCCCATATCTCGCGAACGGAATGACCTAACCCAAAAATTCCTATTGCATCTGAAAGTAGAAACTCGCCCGATTACAACGGTATGTGTATTTTTTCCCTAGGCCATTCTGGTTAAGCGTTTGGAGCAGCAGAATTGCGAAAAATTTTTTGCCTTCTCAACCATTTCTTAGCTTCAAACTCCCATATCTCGCGAACGGATTGACCTAACCCAAAAATTCCTATTGCATCTGAAAGTAGAAACTCGCCCGATTACAACGGTATGTGTATTTCTTCCCTAGGCCATCTAGTTAAGCGTTCGGAGCAGCAGAATTGCGAAAAATTTTTTGCCTTCTCAACCATTTCTTGGCTTCAAACTCCCATATCTCGCGAACAGACTGACCTAACCCAAAAATTCCTATTGCATCTGAAAGTAGAAACTCGCCCGATTACAACGGTATGTGTATTTTTTCCCTAGGCCATTCTGGTTAAGCGTTTGGAGCAGCAGAATTGTGAAAAATTTTTTGCCTTCTCTACCATTTCTTGGCTTCAAACTCCCATATCTCGCGAACGGATAGACCTAACCCAAAAATTCCTATTGCATCTGAAAGTAGAAACTCGCCCGATTACAACGGTATGTTTATTTTTCCCTAGGCCATTCTAGTTAAGCGTTGGGAGCAGCAGAATTGCGAAAAATTTTTTGGCTTCTCAACCATTTCTTGGCTTCAAACTCCCATATCTCGCGAACGGATTGACCTAACGCAAAAATTCCTATTGCATCTGAAAGTAGAAACTCGCCCGATTACAACGGTATGTGTATTTTTTCCCTAGGCCATTCTGGTTAAGCGTTTGGAGCAGCAGAATTGCGAAAAATTTTTTGCCTTCTCTACCATTTCTTGGCTTCAAAGTCCCATATCTCGCGAACGGATTGACCTAACCCAAAAATTCCTATTGCATCTGAAAGTAGAAACTCGCCCGATTACAGCGGTATGTGTATTTTTTCCCTGGGCCATTCTGGTTAAGCGTTTGGAGCAGCAGAATTGCGAAAAATTTTTTGCCTTCTCAACCATTTCTTGGCTTCAAAGTCCCATATCTCGCGAACGGATTGACCTAACCCAAAAATTCCTATTGCATCTGAAAGTAGAAACTCGCCCGATTACAAAGGTATGTGTATTTTTTCCCTAGGCCATTCTGGTTAAGCGTTTGGAGCAGCAGAATTGCGAAAAATTTTTTGCCTTCTCAACCATTTCTTGTCTTCAAACTCCCATATCTCGCGAACGGATTGACCTAACCCAAAAATTCCTATTGCATCTGAAAGTAGAAACTCGCCCGATTACAACGGTATGTGTATTTTTTCCCTAGGCCATTCTGGTTAAGCGTTCGGAGCAGCAGAATTGCGAAAAATTTTTTGCCTTCTCAACCATTTCTTGGCTTCAAACTCCCATATCTCGAGAACAGACTGACCTAACCCAAAAATTCCTATTGCATCTGAAAGTAGAAACTCGCCCGATTACAACGGTATGTGTATTTTTTCCCTAGGGCATTCTGGTTAAGCGTTTGGAGCAGCAGAACTGCGAAAAATTTGTTGTCTTCTCAACCATTTCTTAGCTTCAAACTCCCATATCTCGCGAACGGATTGACGTAACCCAAAAATTCCTATTGCACCTGAAAGTAGAAACTCGCCCGATTACAACGGTATGTGTATTTTTTCCCTAGGCCATTCTGGTTAAGCGTTTGGAGCAGCAGAATTGCGAAAAATTTTTTGCCTTCTCAACCATTTCTTGGATTCAAAGTCCCATATCTCGCGAACAGATTGACCTAACCCAAAAATTCCTATTGCATCTGAAAGTAGAAACTCGCCCGATTACAACGGTATGTGTATTTTTTCCCTAGGCCATTCTGGTTAAGCGTTTGGAGCAACAGAATTGCGAAAAATTTTTTGCCTTCTCAACAATTTCTTGGCTTCAAACACCCATATCTCGCGAACAAATTGACCTAACCCAAAAATTCCTATTGCACCTGAAAGTAGAAACTCGCCCGATTACAACGGTATGTGTATTTTTTCCCTAGGCCATTCTGGTTAAGCGTTTGGAGCAGCAGAACTGCGAAAAATTTGTTGTCTTCTCAACCATTTCTTAGCTTCAAACTCCCATATCTCGCGAACGGATTGACGTAACCCAAAAATTCCTATTGCACCTGAAAGTAGAAACTCGCCCGATTACAACGGTATGTGTATTTTTTCCCTAGGCCATTCCGGTTAAGCGTTTGGAGCAGCAGAATTGCGAAAAATTTTTTGCCTTCTCAACCATTTCTTGGCTTCAAAGTCCCATATCTCGCGAACGGATTGACCTAACCCAAAAATTCCTATTGCATCTGAAAGTAGAAACTCGCCCGATTACAACGGTATGTGTATTTTTCCCCTAGGCCATTCTGGTTAAGCGTTTGGAGCAGCAGAATTGTGAAAAATTTTTTGCCTTCTCTACCATTTCTTGACTTCAAACTCCCATATCTCGCGAACGGATTGACCTAACCCAAAAATTCCTATTGCGTCTGAAAGTAGAAACTCGCCCGATTACAACGGTATGTGTATTTTTTCCCTAGGCCATTCTGGTTAAGCGTTTGGAGCAGCAGAATTGCGAAAATTTTTTGCCTTCTTAACCATTTCTTGTCTTGAAACTCCCATATCTCGCGAACGGATTGACCTAACCCAAAAATTCCTATTGCATCTGAAAGTAGAAACTCGCCCGATTACAACGGTATGTGTATTTTTTCCTTAGGCCGTTCTGGTTAAGCGTTTGGAGCAGCAGAATTGCGAAAAATTTTTTACCTTCTCAACCATTTCTTGGCTTCAAACTGCCATATCTCGCGAACGGATTGACCTAACCAAAAAATTCCTATTGCATCTGAAAGTAGAAACTCGCCCGACTAAAACGGTATGTGTATTTTTTCCCTAGGCCATTCTGGTTAAGCGTTTGGAGCAGCAGAATTGCGAAAAATTTTTTGCCTTCTCAACCATTTCTTGGCTTCAAAGTCCCATATCTCGCGAACGGATTGACCTAACCCAAAAATTCCTATTGCATCTGAAAGTAGAAACTCGCCCGATTACAGCGGTATGTGTATTTTTTCCCTTGGCCATTTTGGTTAAGCGTTTGGAGCAGCAGAATTGCGAAAAATTTTTTGGCTTCTCAACCATTTCTTGGCTTCAAACTCCCATATCTCGCGAACGGATTGACCTAACGCAAAAATTCCTATTGCATCTGAAAGTAGAAACTCGCCCGATTACAACGGTATGTGTATTTTTTCCCTAGGCCATTCTGGTTAAGCGTTTGGAGCAGCAGAATTGCGAAAAATTTTTTGCCTTCTCTACCATTTCTTGGCTTCAAAGTCCCATATCTCGCGAACGGATTGACCTAACCCAAAAATTCCTGTTGCATCTGAAAGTAGAAACTCGCCCGATTACAAAGGTATGTGTATTTTTTCCCGAGGCCATTCTGGTTAAGCGTTTGGAGCAGCAGAATTGCTAAAAATTTTTTGCCTTCTCAACCATTTCTTGTCTTCAAACTCCCATATCTCGCGAACGGATTGACCTAACGCAAAAATTCCTATTGCATCTGAAAGTAGAAACTCGCCCGATTACAACGGTATGTGTATTTTTTCCCTAGGCCATTCTAGTTAAGCGTTTGGAGCAGCAGAATTGCGAAAAATTTTTTGCCTTCTCAACCATTTCTTGTTTTGAAACTCCCATATCTCGCGAACGGATTGACCTAACCCAAAAATTCCTATTGCATCTGAAAGTAGAAACTCGCCCGATTACAACGGTATGTGTATTTTTTCCTTAGGTCGTTCTGGTTAAGCGTTTGGAGCAGCAGAATTGCGAAAAATTTTTTGCCTTCTCAACCATTTCTTGGCTTCAAACTGCCATATCTCGCGAACGGATTGACCTAACCCAAAAATTCCTATTGCATCTGAAAGTAGAAACTCGCCCGACTAAAACGGTATGTGTATTTTTTCCCTAGGCCATTCTGGTTAAGCGTTTGGAGCAGCAGAATTGCGAAAAATTTTTTGCCTTCTCAACCATTTCTTGTCTTCAAAGTCCCATATCTCGCGAACGGATTGACCTAACCCAAAAATTCCTATTGCATCTGAAAGTAGAAACTCGCCCGATTACAACGGTATGTGTATTTCTTCCCTAGGCCATTCTAGTTAAGCGTTCGGAGCAGCAGAATTGCGAAAAATTTTTTGCCTTCTCAACCATTTCTTGGTTTCAAACTCCCATATCTCGCGAACAGACTGACCTAACCCAAAAATTCCTATTGCATCTGAAAGTAGAAACTCGCCCGATTACAACGGTATGTGTATTTTTTCCCTAGGCCATTCTGGTTAAGCGTTTGGAGCAGCAGAATTGTGAAAAATTTTTTGCCTTCTCTACCATTTCTTGGCTTCAAACTCCCATATCTCGCGAACGGATAGACCTAACCCAAAAATTCCTATTGCATCTGAAAGTAGAAACTCGCCCGATTACAACGGTATGTTTATTTTTTCCCTAGGCCATTCTAGTTAAGCGTTGGGAGCAGCAGAATTGCGAAAAATTTTTTGGCTTCTCAACCATTTCTTGGCTTCAAACTCCCATATCTCGCGAACGGATTGACCTAACCCAAAAATTCCTATTGCATCTGAAAGTAGAAACTCGCCCGATTACAACGGTATGTATATTTTTTCCCTAGGCCATTCTGGTTAAGCGTTCGGAGCAGCAGAATTGCGAAAAATTTTTTACCTTCTCAACAATTTCTTGGCTTCAAACTCCCATATCTCGCGAACGAATTGACCTAACCCAAAAATTCCTATTGCACCTGAAAGTAGAAACTCGCCCGATTACAACGGTATGTGTATTTTTTCCCTAGGCCATTCTGGTTAAGCGTTTGGAGCAGCAGAACTGCGAAAAATTTGTTGTCTTCTCAACCATTTCTTAGCTTCAAACTCCCATATCTCGCGAACGGATTGACGTAACCCAAAAATTCCTATCGCATCTGAAAGTAGAAACTCGCCCGATTACAACGGTATGTGTATTTTTTCCCTAGGCCATTCTGGTTAAGCGTTTGGAGCAGCAGAATTGCGAAAAATTTTTTGCCTTCTCAACCATTTCTTGGCTTCAAAGTCCCATATCTCGCGAACGGATTGACCTAACCCAAAAATTCCTATTGCATCTGAAAGTAGAAACTCGCCCGATTACAACGGTATGTGTATTTTTCCCCTAGGCCATTCTGGTTAAGCGTTTGGAGCAGCAGAATTGTGAAAAATTTTTTGCCTTCTCTACCATTTCTTGACTTCAAACTCCCATATCTCGCGAACGGATTGACCTAACCCAAAAATTCCTATTGCATCTGAAAGTAGAAACTCGCCCGATTACAACGGTATGTGTATTTTTTCCCTAGGCCATTCTGGATAAGCGTTTGGAGCAGCAGAACTGCGAAAAATTTGTTGTCTTCTCAACCATTTCTTAGCTTCAAACTCCCATATCTCGCGAACGGATTGACGTAACCCAAAAATTCCTATCGCATCTGAAAGTAGAAACTCGCCCGATTACAACGGTATGTGTATTTTTTCCCTAGGCCATTCTGGTTAAGCGTTTGGAGCAGCAGAATTGCGAAAAATTTTTTGCCTTCTCAACCATTTCTTGGCTTCAAAGTCCCATATCTCGCGAACGGATTGACCTAACCCAAAAATTCCTATTGCATCTGAAAGTAGAAACTCGCCCGATTACAACGGTATGTGTATTTTTCCCCTAGGCCATTCTGGTTAAGCGTTTGGAGCAGCAGAATTGTGAAAAATTTTTTGCCTTCTCTACCATTTCTTGGCTTCAAACTCCCATATCTCTCGAACGGATTGACCTAACGCAAAAATTCCTATTGCATCTGAAAGTAGAAACTCGCCCGATTACAACGGTATGTGTATTTTTTCCCTAGGCCATTCTGGTTAAGCGTTTGGAGCAGCAGAATTGCGAAAAATTTTTTACCTTCTCAACCATTTCTTGGCTTCAAAGTCCCATATCTCGCGAACGGATTGACCTAACCCAAAAATTCCTATTGCATCTGAAAGTAGAAACTCGTCCGATTACAGCGGTTTGTGTATTTTTTCCCTTGGCCATTTTGGTTAAGCGTTTGGAGCAGCAGAATTGCGAAAAAGTTTTTGCCTTCTCAACCATTTCTTGGCTTCAAACTCCCATATCTCGCGAACGGATTGACCTAACCCAAAAATTCCTATTGCGTCTGAAAGTAGAAACTCGCCCGATTACAACGGTATGTGTATTTTTTCCCTAGGCCATTCTGGTTAAGCGTTTGGAGCAGCAGAATTGTGAAAAATTTTTTGCCTTCTCTACCATTTCTTGGCTTCAAACTCCCATATCTCGCGAACGGATTGACCTAACGCAAAAATTCCTATTGCATCTGAAAGTAGAATCTCGCCCGATTACAACGGTATGTGTATTTTTTCCCTAGGCCATTCTGGTTAAGCGTTCGGAGCAGCAGAATTGCGAAAAATTTTTTGCCTTCTCAACCATTTCTTGGCTTCAAACTCCCATATCTCGCGAACGGATTGACCTAACCCAAAAATTCCTGTTGCATCTGAAAGTAGAAACTCGCCCGATTACAACGGTATGTGTATTTTTTCCCTAGGCCATTCTGGTTAAGCGTTTGGAGCAGCAGAAGTGCGAAAAATTTGTTGTCTTCTCAACCATTTCTTAGCTTCAAACTCCCATATCTCGCGAACGGATTGACGTAACCCAAAAATTCCTATTGCATCTGAAAGTAGAAACTCGCCCGATTACAACGGTACATGTATTTTTTCCCTAGGCCATTCTGGATAAGCGTTTGGAGCAGCAGAATTGTGAAAAATTTTTTGCCTTCTCTACCATTTCTTGACTTCAACTCCCATATCTCGCGAACGGATTGACCTAACCCAAAAATTCCTATTGCATCTGAAAGTAGAAACTCGCCCGATTACAACGGTATGTGTATTTTTTCCCTAGGCCATTCTGGTTAAGCGTTTGGAGCAGCAGAATTGCGAAAAATTTTTTGCCTTCTCAACAATTTCTTGGCTTCAAACTCCCATATCTCGCGAACGAATTGACCTAACCCAAAAATTCCTATTGCACCTGAAAGTAGAAACCCGCCCGATTACAACGGTATGTGTATTTTTTCCCTAGGCCATTCTGGTTAAGCGTTTGGAGCAGCAGAACTGCGAAAAATTTGTTGTCTTCTCAACCATTTCTTAGCTTCAAACTCCCATATCTCGCGAACGGATTGACGTAACCCAAAAATTCCTATTGCATCTGAAAGTAGAAACTCGCCCGATTACAACGGTATGTGTATTTTTTCCCTAGGCCATTCTGGTTAAGCGTTTGGAGCAGCAGAATTGCGAAAAATTTTTTGCCTTCTCAACCATTTCTTGGCTTCAAAGTCCCATATCTCGCGAACGGATTGACCTAACCCAAAAATTCCTATTGCATCTGAAAGTAGAAACTCGCCCGATTACAACGGTATGTGTATTTTTTCCCTAGGCCATTCTGGTTAAGCGTTTGGAGCAGCAGAATTGCGAAAATTTTTTGCCTTCTCAACCATTTCTTGTCATGAAACTCCCATATCTCGCGAACGGATTGACCTAACCCAAAAATTCCTATTGCATCTGAAAGTAGAAACTCGCCCGATTACAACGGTATGTGTATTTTTTCCTTAGGCCGTTCTGGTTAAGCGTTTGGAGCAGCAGAATTGCGAAAAATTTTTTACCTTCTCAACCATTTCTTGGCTTCAAACTGCCATATCTCGCGAACGGATTGACCTAACCCAAAAATTCCTATTGCATCTGAAAGTAGAAACTCGCCCGACTAAAACGGTATGTGTATTTTTTCCCTAGGCCATTCTGGTTAAGCGTTTGGAGCAGCAGAATTGTGAAAAATTTTTTGCCTTCTCTACCATTTCTTGGCTTCAAACTCCCATATCTCGCGAACGGATTGACCTAACGCAAAAATTCCTATTGCATCTGAAAGTAGAATCTCGCCCGATTACAACGGTATGTGTATTTTTTCCCTAGGCCATTCTGGTTAAGCGTTCGGAGCAGCAGAATTGCGAAAAATTTTTTGCCTTCTCAACCATTTCTTGTCTTCAAACTCCCATATCTCGCGAACGGATTGACCTAACCCAAAAATTCCTATAGCATCTGAAAGTAGAAACTCGCCCGATTACAACGGTATGTGTATTTTTTCCCTAGGCCATTCTGGTTAAGCGTTCGGAGCAGCAGAATTGCGAAAAATTTTTTGCCTTCTCAACCATTTCTTGGCTTCAAACTCCCATATCTCGCGAACAGACTGACCTAACCCAAAAATTCCTATTGCATCTGAAAGTAGAAACTCGCCCGATTACAACGGTATGTGTATTTTTTCCCTAGGCCATTCTGGTTAAGCGTTTGGAGCAGCAGAATTGTGAAAAATTTTTTGCCTTCTCTACCATTTCTTAGCTTCAAACTCCCATATCTCGCGAACGGATTGACCTAACCGAAAAATTCCTGTTGCATCTGAAAGTAGAAACTCGCCCGATTACAAAGGTATGTGTATTTTTTCCCTAGGCCATTCTGGTTAAGCGTTTGGAGCAGCAGAATTGCGAAAAATTTTTTGCCTTCTCAACCATTTCTTGTCTTCAAAGTCCCATATCTCGCGAACGGATTGACCTAACCCAAAAATTCCTATTGCATCTGAAAGTAGAAACTCGCCCGATTACAACGGTATGTGTATTTCTTCCCTAGGCCATTCTAGTTAAGCGTTCGGAGCAGCAGAATTGCGAAAAATTTTTTGCCTTCTCAACCATTTCTTGGCTTCAAACTCCCATATCTCGCGAACAGACTGACCTAACCCAAAAATTCCTATTGCATCTGAAAGTAGAAACTCGCCCGATTACAACGGTATGTGTATTTTTTCCCTAGGCCATTCTGGTTAAGCGTTTCGAACAGCAGAATTGTGAAAAATTTTTTGCCTTCTCTACCATTTCTTGACTTCAACTCCCATATCTCGCGAACGGATTGACCTAACCCAAAAATTCCTATTGCATCTGAAAGTAGAAACTCGCCCGATTACAACGGTATGTGTATTTTTTCCCTAGGCCATTCTGGTTAAGCGTTTGGAGCAGCAGAATTGCGAAAAATTTTTTGCCTTCTCAACAATTTCTTGGCTTCAAACTCCCATATCTCGCGAACGAATTGACCTAACCCAAAAATTCCTATTGCACCTGAAAGTAGAAACCCGCCCGATTACAACGGTATGTGTATTTTTTCCCTAGGCCATTCTGGTTAAGCGTTTGGAGCAGCAGAACTGCGAAAAATTTGTTGTATCTCAACCATTTCTTAGCTTCAAACTCCCATATCTCGCGAACGGATTGACGTAACCCAAAAATTCCTATTGCATCTGAAAGTAGAAACTCGCCCGATTACAACGGTATGTGTATTTTTTCCCTAGGCCATTCTGGTTAAGCGTTTGGAGCAGCAGAATTGCGAAAAATTTTTTGCCTTCTCAACCATTTCTTGGCTTCAAAGTCCCATATCTCGCGAACGGATTGACCTAACCCAAAAATTCCTATTGCATCTGAAAGTAGAAACTCGCCCGATTACAACGGTATGTGTATTTTTTCCCTAGGCCATTCTGGTTAAGCGTTTGGAGCAGCAGAATTGCGAAAATTTTTTGCCTTCTCAACCATTTCTTGTCATGAAACTCCCATATCTCGCGAACGGATTGACCTAACCCAAAAATTCCTATTGCATCTGAAAGTAGAAACTCGCCCGATTACAACGGTATGTGTATTTTTTCCTTAGGCCGTTCTGGTTAAGCGTTTGGAGCAGCAGAATTGCGAAAAATTTTTTACCTTCTCAACCATTTCTTGGCTTCAAACTGCCATATCTCGCGAACGGATTGACCTAACCCAAAAATTCCTATTGCATCTGAAAGTAGAAACTCGCCCGACTAAAACGGTATGTGTATTTTTTCCCTAGGCCATTCTGGTTAAGCGTTTGGAGCAGCAGAATTGTGAAAAATTTTTTGCCTTCTCTACCATTTCTTGGCTTCAAACTCCCATATCTCGCGAACGGATTGACCTAACGCAAAAATTCCTATTGCATCTGAAAGTAGAATCTCGCCCGATTACAACGGTATGTGTATTTTTTCCCTAGGCCATTCTGGTTAAGCGTTCGGAGCAGCAGAATTGCGAAAAATTTTTTGCCTTCTCAACCATTTCTTGTCTTCAAACTCCCATATCTCGCGAACGGATTGACCTAACCCAAAAATTCCTATAGCATCTGAAAGTAGAAACTCGCCCGATTACAACGGTATGTGTATTTTTTCCCTAGGCCATTCTGGTTAAGCGTTCGGAGCAGCAGAATTGCGAAAAATTTTTTGCCTTCTCAACCATTTCTTGGCTTCAAACTCCCATATCTCGCGAACAGACTGACCTAACCCAAAAATTCCTATTGCATCTGAAAGTAGAAACTCGCCCGATTACAACGGTATGTGTATTTTTTCCCTAGGCCATTCTGGTTAAGCGTTTGGAGCAGCAGAATTGTGAAAAATTTTTTGCCTTCTCTACCATTTCTTAGCTTCAAACTCCCATATCTCGCGAACGGATTGACCTAACCGAAAAATTCCTGTTGCATCTGAAAGTAGAAACTCGCCCGATTACAAAGGTATGTGTATTTTTTCCCTAGGCCATTCTGGTTAAGCGTTTGGAGCAGCAGAATTGCGAAAAATTTTTTGCCTTCTCAACCATTTCTTGTCTTCAAAGTCCCATATCTCGCGAACGGATTGACCTAACCCAAAAATTCCTATTGCATCTGAAAGTAGAAACTCGCCCGATTACAACGGTATGTGTATTTCTTCCCTAGGCCATTCTAGTTAAGCGTTCGGAGCAGCAGAATTGCGAAAAATTTTTTGCCTTCTCAACCATTTCTTGGCTTCAAACTCCCATATCTCGCGAACAGACTGACCTAACCCAAAAATTCCTATTGCATCTGAAAGTAGAAACTCGCCCGATTACAACGGTATGTGTATTTTTTCCCTAGGCCATTCTGGTTAAGCGTTTGGAACAGCAGAATTGTGAAAAATTTTTTGCCTTCTCTACCATTTCTTGGCTTCAAACTCCCATATCTCGCGAACGGATAGACCTAACCCAAAAATTCCTATTGCATCTGAAAGTAGAAACTCGCCCGATTACAACGGTATGTTTATTTTTTCCCTAGGCCATTCTAGTTAAGCGTTGGGAGCAGCAGAATTGCGAAAAATTTTTTGGCTTCTCAACCATTTCTTGGCTTCAAACTCCCATATCTCGCGAACGGATTGACCTAACCCAAAAATTCCTATTGCATCTGAAAGTAGAAACTCGCCCGATTACAACGGTATGTATATTTTTTCCCTAGGCCATTCTGGTTAAGCGTTCGGAGCAGCAGAATTGCGAAAAATTTTTTACCTTCTCAACAATTTCTTGGCTTCAAACTCCCATATCTCGCGAACGAATTGACCTAACCCAAAAATTCCTATTGCACCTGAAAGTAGAAACTCGCCCGATTACAACGGTATGTGTATTTTTTCCCTAGGCCATTCTGGTTAAGCGTTTGGAGCAGCAGAACTGCGAAAAATTTGTTGTCTTCTCAACCATTTCTTAGCTTCAAACTCCCATATCTCGCGAACGGATTGACGTAACCCAAAAATTCCTATCGCATCTGAAAGTAGAAACTCGCCCGATTACAACGGTATGTGTATTTTTTCCCTAGGCCATTCTGGTTAAGCGTTTGGAGCAGCAGAATTGCGAAAAATTTTTTGCCTTCTCAACCATTTCTTGGCTTCAAAGTCCCATATCTCGCGAACGGATTGACCTAACCCAAAAATTCCTATTGCATCTGAAAGTAGAAACTCGCCCGATTACAACGGTATGTGTATTTTTCCCCTAGGCCATTCTAGTTAAGCGTTTGGAGCAGCAGAATTGTGAAAAATTTTTTGCCTTCTCTACCATTTCTTGACTTCAAACTCCCATATCTCGCGAACGGATTGACCTAACCCAAAAATTCCTATTGCATCTGAAAGTAGAAACTCGCCCGATTACAACGGTATGTGTATTTTTTCCCTAGGCCATTCTGGTTAAGCGTTTGGAGCAGCAGAATTGCGAAAATTTTTTGCCTCTTCAACCATTTCTTGTCTTGAAACTCCCATATCTCGCGAACGGATTGACCTAACCCAAAAATTCCTATTGCATCTGAAAGTAGAAACTCGCCCGATTACAACGGTATGTGTATTTTTTCCTTAGGCCGTTCTGGTTAAGCGTTTGGAGCAGCAGAATTGCGAAAAATTTTTTACCTTCTCAACCATTTCTTGGCTTCAAACTGCCATATCTCGCGAACGGATTGACCGAACCCAAAAATTCCTATTGCATCTGAAAGTAGAAACTCGCCCGACTAAAACGGTATGTGTATTTTTTCCCTAGGCCATTCTGGTTAAGCGTTTGGAGCAGCAGAATTGTGAAAAATTTTTTGCCTTCTCTACCATTTCTTGGCTTCAAACTCCCATATCTCGCGAACGGATTGACCTAACGCAAAAATTCCTATTGCATCTGAAAGTAGAATCTCGCCCGATTACAACGGTATGTGTATTTTTTCCCTAGGCCATTCTGGTTAAGCGTTCGGAGCAGCAGAATTGCGAAAAATTTTTTGCCTTCTCAACCATTTCTTGGCTTCAAACTCCCATATCTCGCGAACGGATTGACCTAACCCAAAAATTCCTGTTGCATCTGAAAGTAGAAACTCGCCCGATTACAACGGTATGTGTATTTTTTCCCTAGGCCATTCTGGTTAAGCGTTTGGAGCAGCAGAAGTGCGAAAAATTTGTTGTCTTCTCAACCATTTCTTAGCTTCAAACTCCCATATCTCGCGAACGGATTGACGTAACCGAAAAATTCCTATTGCATCTGAAAGTAGAAACTCGCCCGATTACAACGGTATATGTATTTTTTCCCTAGGCCATTCTGGTTAAGCGTTTGGAGCAGCAGAATTGTGAAAAATTTTTTGCCTTCTCTACCATTTCTTGACTTCAACTCCCATATCTCGCGAACGGATTGACCTAACCCAAAAATTCCTATTGCATCTGAAAGTAGAAACTCGCCCGATTACAACGGTATGTGTATTTTTTCCCTAGGCCATTCTGGTTAAGCGTTTGGAGCAGCAGAATTGCGAAAAATTTTTTGCCTTCTCAACAATTTCTTGGCTTCAAACTCCCATATCTCGCGAACGAATTGACCTAACCCAAAAATTCCTATTGCACCTGAAAGTAGAAACTCGCCCGATTACAACGGTATGTGTATTTTTTCCCTAGGCCATTCTGGTTAAGCGTTTGGAGCAGCAGAACTGCGAAAAATTTGTTGTCTTCTCAACCATTTCTTAGCTTCAAACTCCCATATCTCGCGAACGGATTGACGTAACCCAAAAATTCCTATTGCATCTGAAAGTAGAAACTCGCCCGATTACAACGGTATGTGTATTTTTTCCCTAGGCCATTCTGGTTAAGCGTTTGGAGCAGCAGAATTGTGAAAAATTTTTTGCCTTCTCTACCATTTCTTGGCTTCAAACTCCCATATCTCGCGAACGGATTGACCTAACGCAAAAATTCCTATTGCATCTGAAAGTAGAATCTCGCCCGATTACAACGGTATGTGTATTTTTTCCCTAGGCCATTCTGGTTAAGCGTTCGGAGCAGCAGAATTGCGAAAAATTTTTTGCCTTCTCAACCATTTCTTGGCTTCAAACTCCCATATCTCGCGAACGGATTGACCTAACCCAAAAATTCCTGTTGCATCTGAAAGTAGAAACTCGCCCGATTACAACGGTATGTGTATTTTTTCCCTAGGCCATTCTGGTTAAGCGTTTGGAGCAGCAGAAGTGCGAAAAATTTGTTGTCTTCTCAACCATTTCTTAGCTTCAAACTCCCATATCTCGCGAACGGATTGACGTAACCCAAAAATTCCTATTGCATCTGAAAGTAGAAACTCGCCCGATTACAACGGTATATGTATTTTTTCCCTAGGCCATTCTGGTTAAGCGTTTGGAGCAGCAGAATTGTGAAAAATTTTTTGCCTTCTCTACCATTTCTTGACTTCAACTCCCATATCTCGCGAACGGATTGACCTAACCCAAAAATTCCTATTGCATCTGAAAGTAGAAACTCGCCCGATTACAACGGTATGTGTATTTTTTCCCTAGGCCATTCTGGTTAAGCGTTTGGAGCAGCAGAATTGCGAAAAATTTTTTGCCTTCTCAACAATTTCTTGGCTTCAAACTCCCATATCTCGCGAACGAATTGACCTAACCCAAAAATTCCTATTGCACCTGAAAGTAGAAACCCGCCCGATTACAACGGTATGTGTATTTTTTCCCTAGGCCATTCTGGTTAAGCGTTTGGAGCAGCAGAACTGCGAAAAATTTGTTGTCTTCTCAACCATTTCTTAGCTTCAAACTCCCATATCTCGCGAACGGATTGACGTAACCCAAAAATTCCTATTGCATCTGAAAGTAGAAACTCGCCCGATTACAACGGTATGTGTATTTTTTCCCTAGGCCATTCTGGTTAAGCGTTTGGAGCAGCAGAATTGCGAAAAATTTTTTGCCTTCTCAACCATTTCTTGGCTTCAAAGTCCCATATCTCGCGAACGGATTGACCTAACCCAAAAATTCCTATTGCATCTGAAAGTAGAAACTCGCCCGATTACAACGGTATGTGTATTTTTTCCCTAGGCCATTCTGGTTAAGCGTTTGGAGCAGCAGAATTGCGAAAATTTTTTGCCTTCTCAACCATTTCTTGTCATGAAACTCCCATATCTCGCGAACGGATTGACCTAACCCAAAAATTCCTATTGCATCTGAAAGTAGAAACTCGCCCGACTAAAACGGTATGTGTATTTTTTCCCTAGGCCATTCTGGTTAAGCGTTTGGAGCAGCAGAATTGTGAAAAATTTTTTGCCTTCTCTACCATTTCTTGGCTTCAAACTCCCATATCTCGCGAACAGACTGACCTAACCCAAAAATTCCTATTGCATCTGAAAGTAGAAACTCGCCCGATTACAACGGTATGTGTATTTTTTCCCTAGGCCATTCTGGTTAAGCGTTTGGAGCAGCAGAATTGTGAAAAATTTTTTGCCTTCTCTACCATTTCTTAGCTTCAAACTCCCATATCTCGCGAACGGATTGACCTAACCGAAAAATTCCTGTTGCATCTGAAAGTAGAAACTCGCCCGATTACAAAGGTATGTGTATTTTTTCCCTAGGCCATTCTGGTTAAGCGTTTGGAGCAGCAGAATTGCGAAAAATTTTTTGCCTTCTCAACCATTTCTTGTCTTCAAAGTCCCATATCTCGCGAACGGATTGACCTAACCCAAAAATTCCTATTGCATCTGAAAGTAGAAACTCGCCCGATTACAACGGTATGTGTATTTCTTCCCTAGGCCATTCTAGTTAAGCGTTCGGAGCAGCAGAATTGCGAAAAATTTTTTGCCTTCTCAACCATTTCTTGGCTTCAAACTCCCATATCTCGCGAACAGACTGACCTAACCCAAAAATTCCTATTGCATCTGAAAGTAGAAACTCGCCCGATTACAACGGTATGTGTATTTTTTCCCTAGGCCATTCTGGTTAAGCGTTTGGAACAGCAGAATTGTGAAAAATTTTTTGCCTTCTCTACCATTTCTTGGCTTCAAACTCCCATATCTCGCGAACGGATAGACCTAACCCAAAAATTCCTATTGCATCTGAAAGTAGAAACTCGCCCGATTACAACGGTATGTTTATTTTTTCCCTAGGCCATTCTAGTTAAGCGTTGGGAGCAGCAGAATTGCGAAAAATTTTTTGGCTTCTCAACCATTTCTTGGCTTCAAACTCCCATATCTCGCGAACGGATTGACCTAACCCAAAAATTCCTATTGCATCTGAAAGTAGAAACTCGCCCGATTACAACGGTATGTATATTTTTTCCCTAGGCCATTCTGGTTAAGCGTTCGGAGCAGCAGAATTGCGAAAAATTTTTTACCTTCTCAACAATTTCTTGGCTTCAAACTCCCATATCTCGCGAACGAATTGACCTAACCCAAAAATTCCTATTGCACCTGAAAGTAGAAACTCGCCCGATTACAACGGTATGTGTATTTTTTCCCTAGGCCATTCTGGTTAAGCGTTTGGAGCAGCAGAACTGCGAAAAATTTGTTGTCTTCTCAACCATTTCTTAGCTTCAAACTCCCATATCTCGCGAACGGATTGACGTAACCCAAAAATTCCTATCGCATCTGAAAGTAGAAACTCGCCCGATTACAACGGTATGTGTATTTTTTCCCTAGGCCATTCTGGTTAAGCGTTTGGAGCAGCAGAATTGCGAAAAATTTTTTGCCTTCTCAACCATTTCTTGGCTTCAAAGTCCCATATCTCGCGAACGGATTGACCTAACCCAAAAATTCCTATTGCATCTGAAAGTAGAAACTCGCCCGATTACAACGGTATGTGTATTTTTCCCCTAGGCCATTCTAGTTAAGCGTTTGGAGCAGCAGAATTGTGAAAAATTTTTTGCCTTCTCTACCATTTCTTGACTTCAAACTCCCATATCTCGCGAACGGATTGACCTAACCCAAAAATTCCTATTGCATCTGAAAGTAGAAACTCGCCCGATTACAACGGTATGTGTATTTTTTCCCTAGGCCATTCTGGTTAAGCGTTTGGAACAGCAGAATTGCGAAAATTTTTTGCCTCTTCAACCATTTCTTGTCTTGAAACTCCCATATCTCGCGAACGGATTGACCTAACCCAAAAATTCCTATTGCATCTGAAAGTAGAAACTCGCCCGATTACAACGGTATGTGTATTTTTTCCTTAGGCCGTTCTGGTTAAGCGTTTGGAGCAGCAGAATTGCGAAAAATTTTTTACCTTCTCAACCATTTCTTGGCTTCAAACTGCCATATCTCGCGAACGGATTGACCGAACCCAAAAATTCCTATTGCATCTGAAAGTAGAAACTCGCCCGACTAAAACGGTATGTGTATTTTTTCCCTAGGCCATTCTGGTTAAGCGTTTGGAGCAGCAGAATTGTGAAAAATTTTTTGCCTTCTCTACCATTTCTTGGCTTCAAACTCCCATATCTCGCGAACGGATTGACCTAACGCAAAAATTCCTATTGCATCTGAAAGTAGAATCTCGCCCGATTACAACGGTATGTGTATTTTTTCCCTAGGCCATTCTGGTTAAGCGTTCGGAGCAGCAGAATTGCGAAAAATTTTTTGCCTTCTCAACCATTTCTTGGCTTCAAACTCCCATATCTCGCGAACGGATTGACCTAACCCAAAAATTCCTGTTGCATCTGAAAGTAGAAACTCGCCCGATTACAACGGTATGTGTATTTTTTCCCTAGGCCATTCTGGTTAAGCGTTTGGAGCAGCAGAAGTGCGAAAAATTTGTTGTCTTCTCAACCATTTCTTAGCTTCAAACTCCCATATCTCGCGAACGGATTGACGTAACCGAAAAATTCCTATTGCATCTGAAAGTAGAAACTCGCCCGATTACAACGGTATATGTATTTTTTCCCTAGGCCATTCTGGTTAAGCGTTTGGAGCAGCAGAATTGTGAAAAATTTTTTGCCTTCTCTACCATTTCTTGACTTCAACTCCCATATCTCGCGAACGGATTGACCTAACCCAAAAATTCCTATTGCATCTGAAAGTAGAAACTCGCCCGATTACAACGGTATGTGTATTTTTTCCCTAGGCCATTCTGGTTAAGCGTTTGGAGCAGCAGAATTGCGAAAAATTTTTTGCCTTCTCAACAATTTCTTGGCTTCAAACTCCCATATCTCGCGAACGAATTGACCTAACCCAAAAATTCCTATTGCACCTGAAAGTAGAAACTCGCCCGATTACAACGGTATGTGTATTTTTGCCCTAGGCCATTCTGGTTAAGCGTTTGGAGCAGCAGAACTGCGAAAAATTTGTTGTCTTCTCAACCATTTCTTAGCTTCAAACTCCCATATCTCGCGAACGGATTGACGTAACCCAAAAATTCCTATTGCATCTGAAAGTAGAAACTCGCCCGATTACAACGGTATGTGTATTTTTTCCCTAGGCCATTCTGGTTAAGCGTTTGGAGCAGCAGAATTGCGAAAAATTTTTTGCCTTCTCAACCATTTCTTGGCTTCAAAGTCCCATATCTCGCGAACGGATTGACCTAACCCAAAAATTCCTATTGCATCTGAAAGTAGAAACTCGCCCGATTACAACGGTATGTGTATTTTTTCCCTAGGCCATTCTGGTTAAGCGTTTGGAGCAGCAGAATTGCGAAAATTTTTTGCCTTCTCAACCATTTCTTGTCTTGAAACTCCCATATCTCGCGAACGGATTGACCTAACCCAAAAATTCCTATTGCATCTGAAAGTAGAAACTCGCCCGATTACAACGGTATGTGTATTTTTTCCTTAGGCCGTTCTGGTTAAGCGTTTGGAGCAGCAGAATTGCGAAAAATTTTTTACCCTCTCAACCATTTCTTGGCTTCAAACTGCCATATCTCGCGAACGGATTGACCTAACCCAAAAATTCCTATTGCATCTGAAAGTAGAAACTCGCCCGACTAAAACGGTATGTGTATTTTTTCCCTAGGCCATTCTGGTTAAGCGTTTGGAGCAGCAGAATTGTGAAAAATTTTTTGCCTTCTCTACCATTTCTTGGCTTCAAAGTCCCATATCTCGCGAACGGATTGACCTAACCCAAAAATTCCTATTGCATCTGAAAGTAGAAACTCGCCCGAATACAACGGTATGTGTATTTTTCCCCTAGGCCATTCTGGTTAAGCGTTTGGAGCAGCAGAATTGTGAAAAATTTTTTGCCTTCTCTACCGTTTCTTGACTTAAAACTCCCATATCTCGCGAACGGATTGACCTAACCCAAAAATTCCTATAGCATCTGAAAGTAGAAACTCGCCCGATTATAACGGTATGTGTATTTTTTCCCTAGGCCATTCTGGTTAAGCGTTCGGAGCAGCAGAATTGCGAAAAATTTTTTGCCTTCTCAACCATTTCTTGGCTTCAAACTCCCATATCTCGCGAACAGACTGACCTAACCCAAAAATTCCTATTGCATCTGAAAGTAGAAACTCGCCCGATTACAACGGTATGTGTATTTTTTCCCTAGGCCATTCTGGTTAAGCGTTTGGAGCAGCAGAATTGTGAAAAATTTTTTGCCTTCTCTACCATTTCTTGGCTTCAAACTCCCATATCTCTCGAACGGATTGACCTAACGCAAAAATTCCTATTGCATCTGAAAGTAGAAACTCGCCCGATTACAATGGTATGTGTATTTTTTCCCTAGGCCATTCTGGTTAAGCGTTTGGAGCAGCAGAATTGCGAAAAATTTTTTGCCTTCTCAACCATTTCTTGGCTTCAAAGTCCCATATCTCGCGAACGGATTGACCTAACCCAAAAATTCCTATTGCATCTGAAAGTAGAAACTCGCCCGAATACAACGGTATGTGTATTTTTCCCCTAGGCCATTCTGGTTAAGCGTTTGGAGCAGCAGAATTGTGAAAAATTTTTTGCCTTCTCTACCGTTTCTTGACTTAAAACTCCCATATCTCGCGAACGGATTGACCTAACCCAAAAATTCCTATTGCATCTGAAAGTAGAAACTCGCCCGATTACAACGGTATGTGTATTTTTTCCCTAGGCCATTCTGGTTAAGCGTTTGGAGCAGCAGAATTGCGAAAATTTTTTGCCTTCTCAACCATTTCTTGTCTTGAAACTGCCATATCTCGCGAACGGATTGACCTAACCCAAAAATTCCTATTGCATCTGAAAGTAGAAACTCGCCCGACTAAAACGGTATGTGTATTTTTTCCCTAGGCCATTCTGGTTAAGCGTTTGGAGCAGCAGAATTGTGAAAAATTTTTTACCTTCTCTACCATTTCTTGGCTTCAAACTCCCATATCTCGCGAACGGATTGACCTAACGCAAAAATTCCTATTGCATCTGAAAGTAGAATCTCGCCCGATTACAACGGTATGTGTATTTTTTCCCTAGGCCATTCTGGTTAAGCGTTCGGAGCAGCAGAATTGCGAAAAATTTTTTGCCTTCTCAACCATTTCTTAGCTTCAAACTCCCATATCTCGCGAACGGATTGACCTAACCCAAAAATTCCTGTTGCATCTGAAAGTAGAAACTCGCCCGATTACAAAGGTATGTGTATTTTTTCCCTAGGCCATTCTGGTTAAGCGTTTGGAGCAGCAGAATTGCGAAAAATTTTTTGCCTTCTCAACCATTTCTTGTCTTCAAACTCCCATATCTCGCGAACGGATTGACCTAACCCAAAAATTCCTATTGCACCTGAAAGTAGAAACTCGCCCGATTACAACGGTATGTGTATTTTTTCCCTAGGCCATTCTGGTTAAGCGTTCGGAGCAGCAGAATTGCGAAAAATTTTTTGCCCTCTCAACCATTTATTGGCTTCAAACTCCCATATCTCGCGAACAGACTGACCTAACCCAAAAATTCCTATTGCATCTGAAAGTAGAAACTCGCCCGATTACAACGGTATGTGTATTTTTTCCCTAGGCCATTCTGGTTAAGCGTTTGGAGCAGCAGAATTGCGAAAAATTTTTTGCCTTCTCAACCATTTCTTGGCTTCAAAGTCCCATATCTCGCGAACGGATTGACCTAACCCAAAAATTCCTATTGCATCTGAAAGTAGAAACTCGCCCGATTACAGCGGTATGTGTATTTTTTCCCTTGGCCATTTTGGTTAAGCGTTTGGAGCAGCAGAATTGCGAAAAATTTTTTGGCTTCTCAACCATTTCTTGGCTTCAAACTCCCATATCTCGCGAACGGATTGACCTAACGCAAAAATTCCTATTGCATCTGAAAGTAGAAACTCGCCCGATTACAACGGTATGTGTATTTTTTCCCTAGGCCATTCTGGTTAAGCGTTTGGAGCAGCAGAATTGCGAAAAATTTTTTGCCTTCTCTACCATTTCTTGGCTTCAAAGTCCCATATCTCGCGAACGGATTGACCTAACCCAAAAATTCCTATTGCATCTGAAAGTAGAAACTCGCCCGATTACAGCGGTATGTGTATTTTTTCCCTGGGCCATTCTGGTTAAGCGTTTGGAGCAGCAGAAATGCGAAAAATTTTTTGCCTTCTCAACCATTTCTTGGCTTCAAAGTCCCATATCTCGCGAACGGATTGACCTAACCCAAAAATTCCTATTGCATCTGAAAGTGGAAACTCGCCCGATTACAAAGGTATGTGTATTTTTTCCCTAGGCCATTCTGGTTAAGCGTTTGGAGCAGCAGAATTGCGAAAAATTTTTTGCCTTCTCAACCATTTCTTGTCTTCAAACTCCCATATCTCGCGAACGGATTGACCTAACCCAAAAATTCCTATTGCATCTGAAAGTAGAAACTCGCCCGATTACAACGGTATGTGTATTTTTTCCCTAGGCCATTCTGGTTAAGCGTTCGGAGCAGCAGAATTGCGAAAAATTTTTTGTCTTCTCAACCATTTCTTGGCTTCAAACTCCCATATCTCGAGAACAGACTGACCTAACCCAAAAATTCCTATTGCATCTGAAAGTAGAAACTCGCCCGATTACAACTGTATGTGTATTTTTTCCCTAGGCCATTCTGGTTAAGCGTTTGGAGCAGCAGAAGTGCGAAAAATTTGTTGTCTTCTCAACCATTTCTTAGCTTCAAACTCCCATATCTCGCGAACGGATTGACGTAACCCAAAAATTCCTATTGCACCTGAAAGCAGAAACTCGCCCGATTACAACGGTATGTGTATTTTTTCCCTAGGCCATTCTGGTTAAGCGTTTGGAGCAGCAGAATTGCGAAAAATTTTTTGCCTTCTCAACCATTTCTTGGCTTCAAAGTCCCATATCTCGCGAACGGATTGACCTAACCCAAAAATTCCTATTGCATCTGAAAGTAGAAACTCGCCCGATTACAAAGGTATGTGTATTTTTTCCCTAGGCCATTCTGGTTAAGCGTTTGGAGCAGCAGAATTGCGAAAAATTTTTTGCCTTCTCAAGCATTTCTTGTCTTCAAACTCCCATATCTCGCGAACGGAATGACCTAACCCAAAAATTCCTATTGCATCTGAAAGTAGAAACTCGCCCGATTACAACGGTATGTGTATTTTTTCCCTAGGCCATTCTGGTTAAGCGTTCGGAGCAGCAGAATTGCGAAAAATTTTTTGCCTTCTCAACCATTTCTTGGCTTCAAACTCCCACATCTCGAGAACAGACTGACCTAACCCAAAAATTCCTATTGCATCTGAAAGTAGAAACTCGCCCGATTACAACGGTATGTGTATTTTTTCCCTAGGCCATTCTGGTTAAGCGTTTGGAGCAGCAGAATTGTGAAAAATTTTTTGCCTTCTCTACCATTTCTTGGCTTCAAACTCCCATATCTCGCGAACGGATTGACCTAACCCAAAAATTCCTATTGCATCTGAAAGTAGATACTCGCCCAATTACAACGGTATGTGTATTTTTTCCCTAGGCCATTCTGGTTAAGCGTTTGGAGCAGAAGAATTGCGAAAAATTTTTTGCCTTCTCAACCATTTCTTGGCTTCAAAGTCCCATATCTCGCGAACGGATTGACCTAACCCAAAAATTCCTATTGCATCTGAAAGTAGAAACTCGACCGATTACAGCGGTATGTGTATTTTTTCCCTTGGCCATTTTGGTTAAGCGTTTGGAGCAGCAGAATTGCGAAAAAGTTTTTGCCTTCTCAACCATTTCTTGGCTTCAAACTCCCATATCTCGCGAACGGATTGACCTAACCCAAAAATTCCTATTGCATCTGAAAGTAGAAACTCGCCCGATTACAACGGTGTGTGTATTTTTTCCCCTGGCCATTCTGGTTAAGCGTTCGGAGCAGCAGAATTGCGAAAAATTTTTTGCCTTCTCAACCATTTCTTGTTTTCAAATTCCCATATCTCGTGAACGGATTGACCTAACCCAAAAATTCCTATTGCATCTGAAAGTAGAAACTCGCCCGATTACAACGGTATGTGTATTTTTTCCCTAGGCCATTCTGGTTAAGCGTTCGGAGCAGCAGAATTGCGAAAAATTTTTTGCCTTCTCAACCATTTCTTGGCTTCAAACTCCCATATCTCGCGAACAGACTGACCTAACCCAAAAATTCCTATTGCATCTGAAAGTAGAAACTCGCCCGATTACAACGGTATGTGTATTTGTTCCCTGGGCCATTCTGGTTAAGCGTTTGGAGCAGAAGAATTGCGAAAAATTTTTTGCCTTCTCAACCATTTCTTGGCTTCAAACTCCCATATCTCGCGAACGGATTGACCTAACCCAAAAATTCCTATTGCATCTGAAAGTAGAAACTCGCCCGATTACAGCGGTATGTGTATTTTTTCCCTTGGCCATTTTGGTTAAGCGTTTGGAGCAGCAGAATTGCGAAAAATTTTTTGCCTTCTCAACCATTTCTTGTCTTCAAACTCCCATATCTCGCGAACGGATTGACCTAACCCAAAAATTCCTATTGCATCTGAAAGTAGAAACTCGCCCGATTACAACGGTATGTGTATTTTTTCCCTAGGCCATTCTGGTTAAGCGTTCGGAGCAGCAGAATTGCAAAAAATTTTTTGCCTTCTCAACCATTTCTTGGCTTCAAACTCCCATATCTCGAGAACAGACTGACCTAACCCAAAAATTCCTATTGCATCTGAAAGTAGAAACTCGCCCGATTAAAACGGTATGTGTATTTTTTCCCTAGGCCATTCTGGTTAAGCGTTTGGAGCAGCAGAATTGTGAAAAATTTTTTGCCTTCTCTACCATTTCTTGGCTTCAAACTCCCATATCTCGCGAACGGATTGACCTAACCCAAAAATTCCTATTGCATCTGAAAGTAGAAACTCGCCCGATTACAACGGTATGTTTATTTTTTCCCTAGGCCATTCTAGTTAAGCGTTTGGAGCAGCAGAATTGCGAAAAATTTTTTGGCTTCTCAACCATTTCTTGGCTTCAAACTCCCATATCTCGCGAACGGATTGACCTAACCCAAAAATTCCTATTGCATCTGAAAGTAGAAACTCGCCCGATTACAACGGTATGTTTATTTCTTCCCTGGGCCATTCTAGTTAAGCGTTTGGAGCAGCAGAATTGCGAAAAATTTTTTGGCTTCTCAACAATTTCTTGGCTTCAAACTACCATATCTCGCGAACGGACTGACCTAACCCAAAAATTCCTATTGCATCTGAAAGTAGAAACTCGCCCAATTACAAGGGTATGTGTATTTTTTCCCTAGGCCATTCTGGTTAAGCGTTTGGAGCAGCAGAATTGCGAAAAATTTTTTGCCTTCTCAACCATTTCTTGGCTTCAAACTACCATATCTCGCGAACGGACTGACCTAACCCAAAAATTCCTATTGCATCTGAAAGTAGAAACTCGCCCGATTACAACGGTATGTGTATTTTTTCCCTAGGCCATTCTGGTTAAGCGTTTGGAGCAGCAGAATTGCGAAAAATTTTTTGGCTTCTCAACCATTTCTTGGCTTCAAACTCCCATATCTCGCGAACGGATTGACCTAACCCAAAAATTCCTATTGCATCTGAAAGTAGAAACTCGCCCGATTACAACGGTATGTTTATTTCTTCCCTGGGCCATTCTAGTTAAGCGTTTGGAGCAGCAGAATTGCGAAAAATTTTTTGGCTTCTCAACAATTTCTTGGCTTCAAACTACCATATCTCGCGAACGGACTGACCTAACCCAAAAATTCCTATTGCATCTGAAAGTAGAAACTCGCCCAATTACAAGGGTATGTGTATTTTTTCCCTAGGCCATTCTGGTTAAGCGTTTGGAGCAGCAGAATTGCGAAAAATTTTTTGCCTTCTCAACCATTTCTTGGCTTTAACTACCATATCTCGCGAACGGACTGACCTAACCCAAAAATTCCTATTGCATCTGAAAGTAGAAACTCGCCCGATTACAACGGTATGTGTATTTTTTCCCTAGGCCATTCTGGTTAAGCGTTTGGAGCAGCAGAATTGCGAAAAATTTTTTGCCTTCTCAACCATTTCTTGGCTTCAAACTCCCATATCTCGCGAACGAATTGACCTAACCCAAAAATTCCTATTGCATCTGAAAGTAGAAACTCGCCCGATTACAACGGTATGTGTATTTTTTCCCTAGGCCATTCTGGTTAAGCGTTTGGAGCAGCAGAACTGCGAAAAATTTGTTGTCTTCTCAACCATTTCTTAGCTTCAAACTCCCATATCTCGCGAACGGATTGACCTAAACCAAAAATTCCTGTTGCATCTGAAAGTAGAACCTCGCCCGATTACAACGGTATGTGTATTTTTTCCCTAGGCCATTCTGGTTAAGCGTTCGGAGCAGCAGAATTGCGAAAAATTTTTTGTCTTCTCAACCATTTCTTAGCTTCAAACTCCCATATCTCGCGAACGGATTGACCTAACCCAAAAATTCCTATTGCATCTGAAAGTAGAAACTCGTCCGATTACAACGGTATAGTATGTGTATTTTTTCCCTAGGCCATTCTGGTTAAGCGTTTGGAGCAGCAGAATTGCGAAAAATTTTTTGCCTTCTCAACCATTTCTTGGCTTCAAAGTCCCATATCTCGCGAACGGATTGACCTAAACCAAAAATTCCTGTTGCATCTGAAAGTAGAACCTCGCCCGATTACAACGGTATGTGTATTTTTTCCCTAGGCGATTCTGGTTAAGCGTTTGGAGCAGCAGAATTGTGAAAATTTTTTGCCTTCTCTACCATTTCTTGGCTTCAAACTCCCATATCTCGCGAACGGATTGACCTAACGCAAAAATTCCTATTGCATCTGAAAGTAGAAACTCGCCCGACTACAACGGTATGTGTATTTTTTCCCTAGGCGATTCTGGTTAAGCGTTTGGAGCAGCAGAATTGTGAAAAATTTTTTGCCTTCTCTACCATTTCTTGGCTTCAAACTCCCATATCTCGCGAACGGATTGACCTAACGCAAAAATTCCTATTGCATCTGAAACTAGAAACTCGCCCGATTACAACGGTATGTGTATTTTTTCCCTAGGCCATTCTGGTTAAGCGTTTGGAGCAGCAGAATTGTGACAAATTTTTTTGCCTTCTCTACCATTTCTTGGCTTCAAATTCCCATATCTCGCGAACGGATTGACCTAACCCAAAAATTCCTATTGCATCTGAAAGTAGAAACTCGCCCGATTACAACGGTATGTTTATTTTTTCCCTAGGCCATTCTAGTTAAGCGTTTGGAGCAGCAGAATTGCGAAAAATTTTTTGGCTTCTCAACCATTTCTTGGCTTCAAACTCCCATATCTCGCGAACGGATTGACCTAACCCAAAAATTCCTATTGCATCTGAAAGTAGAAACTCGCCCAATTACAACGGTATGTGTATTTTTTCCCTTGGCCATTCTGGTTAAGCGTTTGGAGCAGCAGAATTGCGAAAAATTTTTTGCCTTCTCAACCATTTCTTGGCTTCAAACTCCCATATCTCGCGAACGGATTGACCTAACCCAAAAATTCCTATTGCATCTGAAAGTAGAAACTCACCCGATTACAACGGTATGTGTATTTTTTCCCTAGGCCATTCTGGTTAAGCGTTTGGAGCAGCAGAAGTGCGAAAAATTTGTTGTCTTCTCAACCATTTCTTAGCTTCAAACTCCCATATCTCGCGAACGGATTGACGTAACCCAAAAATTCCTATTGCATCTGAAAGTAGAAACTCGCCCGATTACAACGGTATGTGTATTTTTTCCCTAGGCCATTCTGGTTAAGCGTTTGGAGCAGCAGAACTGCGAAAAATTTGATGTCTTCTCAACCATTTCTTAGCTTCAAACTCCCATATCTCGCGAACGGATTGACCTAAACCAAAAATTCCTGTTGCATCTGAAAGTAGAACCTCGCCCGATTACAACGGTATGTGTATTTTTTCCCTGGGCCATTCTGGTTAAGCGTTTGGAGCAGCAGAATTGCGAAAAATTTTTTGCCTTCTCAACCATTTCTTGGCTTCAAAGTCCCATATCTCGCGAACGGATTGACCTAACCCAAAAATTCCTATTGCATCTGAAAGTAGAAACTCGCCCGACTACAACGGTATGTGTATTTTTTCCCTAGGCGATTCTGGTTAAGCGTTTGGAGCAGCAGAATTGTGAAAAATTTTTTGCCTTCTCTACCATTTCTTGGCTTCAAACTCCCATATCTCGTGAACGGATTGACCTAACGCAAAAATTCCTATTGCATCTGAAAGTAGAAACTCGCCCGACTACAACGGTATGTGTATTTTTTCCCTAGGCGATTCTGGTTAAGCGTTTGGAGCAGCAGAATTGTGAAAAATTTTTTGCCTTCTCTACCATTTCTTGGCTTCAAACTCCCATATCTCGCGAACGGATTGACCTAACGCAAAAATTCCTATTGCATCTGAAACTAGAAACTCGCCCGATTACAACTGTATGTGTATTTTTTCCCTAGGCCATTCTGGTTAAGCGTTTGGAGCAGCAGAATTGTGACAAATTTTTTGCCTTCTCTACCATTTCTTGGCTTCAAATTCCCATATCTCGCGAACGGATTGACCTAACCCAAAAATTCCTATTGCATCTGAAAGTAGAAACTCGCCCGACTACAACGGTATGTGTATTTTTTCCCTAGGCGATTCTGGTTAAGCGTTTGGAGCAGCAGAATTGTGAAAAATTTTTTGCCTTCTCTACCATTTCTTGGCTTCAAACTCCCATATCTCGCGAACGGATTGACCTAACGCAAAAATTCCTATTGCATCTGAAACTAGAAACTCGCCCGATTACAACTGTATGTGTATTTTTTCCCTAGGCCATTCTGGTTAAGCGTTTGGAGCAGCAGAATTGTGACAAATTTTTTGCCTTCTCTACCATTTCTTGGCTTCAAATTCCCATATCTCGCGAACGGATTGACCTAACCCAAAAATTCCTATTGCATCTGAAAGTAGAAACTCGCCCGATTACAACGGTATGTTTATTTTTTCCCTAGGCCATTCTAGTTATGCGTTTGGAGCAGCAGAATTGCGAAAAATTTTTTGGCTTCTCAACCATTTCTTGGCTTCAAACTCCCATATCTCGCGAACGGATTGACCTGACCCAAAAATTCCTATTGCATCTGAAAGTAGAAACTCGCCCAATTACAACGGTATGTGTATTTTTTCCCTTGGCCATTCTGGTTAAGCGTTTGGAGCAGCAGAATTGCGAAAAATTTTTTGCCTTCTCAACCATTTCTTGGCTTCAAACTCCCATATCTCGCGAACGGATTAACCTAACCCAAAAATTCCTATTGCATCTGAAAGTAGAAACTCACCCGATTACAACGGTATGTGTATTTTTTCCCTAGGCCATTCTGGTTAAGCGTTTGGAGCAGCAGAAGTGCGAAAAATTTGTTGTCTTCTCAACCATTTCTTAGCTTCAAACTCCCATATCTCGCGAACGGATTGACGTAACCCAAAAATTCCTATTGCATCTGAAAGTAGAAACTCGCCCGATTACAACGGTATGTGTATTTTTTCCCTAGGCCATTCTGGTTAAGCGTTTGGAGCAGCAGAATTGCGAAAAATTTTTTGCCTTCTCAACAATTTCTTGGCTTCAAACTCCCATATCTCGCGAACGAATTGACCTAACCCAAAAATTCCTATTGCATCTGAAAGTAGAAACTCGCCCGATTACAACGGTATGTGTATTTTTTCCCTAGGCCATTCTGGTTAAGCGTTTGGAGCAGCAGAACTGCGAAAAATTTGTTGTCTTCTCAACCATTTCTTAGCTTCAAACTCCCATATCTCGCGAACGAATTGACGTAACCCAAAAATTCCTATTGCATCTGAAAGTAGAAACTCGCCCGATTACAACGGTATGTGTATTTTTTCCCTAGGCCATTCTGGTTAAGCGTTCGGAGCAGCAGAATTGCGAAAAATTTTTTGCCTTCTCAACCATTTCTTGGCTTCAAACTCCCATATCTCGCGAACAGACTGACCTAACCCAAAAATTCCTATTGCATCTGAAAGTAGAAACTCGCCCGATTACATCGGTATGTGTATTTTTTCCCTTGGCCATTTTGGTTAAGCGTTTGGAGCAGCAGAATTGCGAAAAAGTTTTTGCCTTCTCAACCATTTCTTGGCTTCAAACTCCCATATCTCGCGAACGGATTGACCTAAGCCAAAAATTCCTATTGCATCTGAAAGTAGAAACTCGCCCGATTACAACGGGCCCGTTTCGGGAAAAAATACGCATACCGTTATAATCGGGCGAGTTTCTACTTTCAGATGCAATAGGAATTTTTGGGTTAGGTCAATCCGTTCGCGAGATATGGGAGTTTGAAGACACGAAATGGTTGGGAAGGCAAAAAATTTTTCACAATTCTGTTGCTCCGAACGCTTAACCAGAATGGCCTAGGGAAAAAATACGCATACCGTTATAATCGGGCGAGTTTCTACTTTGAGATGCAACAGGAATTTTTGGGTTAGGTCAATCCGTTCGCGAGATATGGGAGTTTGAAGACACGAAATGGTTGAGAAGGCAAAAAATTTTTCGCAATTCTGCTGCTCCGAACGCTTAACCAGAATGGCCAAGGGAAAAAATACGCATACCGTTATAATCGGGCGAGTTTCTACTTTCAGATGCAATAGGAATTTTTGGGTTAGGTCAATCCGTTCGCGAGATATGGGAGTTTGAAGCCAAGAAATGGTTGAGAAGGCGAAAAATTTTTCGCAATTCTGCTGCTCCAAACGCTTAACCAGAATGGCCTAGGGAAAAAATACACATACTCTTGTAATCGGGCGAGTTTCTACCTTCAGATGCAATAGGAATTTTTGGGTTAGGTCAATCCGTTCGCGAGATATGGGAGTTTGAAGCCAAGAAATGGTAGAGAAGGCAAAAAATTTTTCACAATTCTGCTGCTCCAAAAGCTTATCCAGAATGGCCTAGGGAAAAAATACACGTACCGTTGTAATCGGGCGAGTTTCTACTTTCAGATGCCATAGGAATTTTTGGGATAGGTCAATCCGCTCGCGAGATATGGGAGTTTGAAGCCAAGAAATGGTTGAGAAGGCAAGAAATTTTTCGCAATTCTGCTGCTCCAAACGCTTAACCAGAATGGCCTAGGGAAAAAATACACATACCGTTGTAATCGGGCGAGTTTCTACTTTCAGATGCAATGGGAATTTTTGGGTTAGGTCAATCCGTTCGCGAGATATGGGAGTTTGAAGACACGAAATGGTTGGGAAGGCAAAAAATTTTTCGCAATTCTGTTGCTCCGAACGCTTAACCAGAATGGCCTAGGGAAAAAATGCACATACCGCTGTAATCGGGCGAGTTTCTACTTTCAGATGCAACAGGAATTTTTGGGTTAGGTCAATCCGTTCGCGAGATATGGGAGTTTGAAGCTAAGAAATGGTTGAGAAGACAATAAATTTTTCGCACTTCTGCTGCTCCAAACGCTTAACCAGAACGGAATAGGGAAAAAATACACATACCTTTATAATCGGGCGAGTTTCTACTTTCAGATGCAATAGGAATTTTTGGGTTAGGTCAATCCGTTCGCGAGATATGGGAGTTTGTAGCTAAGAAATGGTTGAGAAGGCAAAAAATTTTTCGCAATTCTGCTGCTCCAAACGCTAAACCAGAATGGCCTAGGGGAAAAATACACATACCGTTGTAACCGGGCGAGTTTCTACTTTCAGATGCAATAGGAATTTTTCGGTTAGGTCAATCCGTTCGCGAGATATGGGACTTTGAAGCCAAGAAATGGTTGAGAAGGCAAAAAATTTTTCGCAATTCTGCTGCTCCAAACGCTTAACCAGAATGGCCTAGGGAAAAAATACAAAAACCGTTGTAATCGGGCGAGTTTCTACTTTCAGATGCAATAGGAATTTTTGGGTTAGGTCAATCCGTTCGCGAGATATGGGAGTTTGAAGACACGAAATGGTTGAGAAGGCAAAAAATTTTTCGCAATTCTGTTGCTCCGAACGCTTAACTAGAATGGCCTAAGGATGAAATACACATACCGTTATAATCGGGCGAGTTTCTACCTTCAGATGCAATAGGAATTTTTGGGTTAGGTCAATCCGTTCGCGAGATATGGGAGTTTGAAGCCAAGAAATGGTAGAGAAGGCAAAAAATTTTTCACAATTCTGCTGCTCCAAACGCTTAACCAGAATGGCCTAGGGAAAAAATACACATACCGTTGTAATCGGGCGAGTTTCTACTTTCAGATGCAATAGGAATTTTTGGGTTAGGTCAATCCGTTCGCGAGATATGGGAGTTTGAAGCCAAGAAATGGTTGAGAAGGCAAAAAATTTTTCGCAATTCTGCTGCTCCAAACGCTTAACCAGAATGGCCTAGGGAAAAAATACACATACCGTTGTAGTCGGGCGAGTTTCTACTTTCAGATGCAATACGAATTTTTGGGTTAGGTCAATCCGTTCGGAGATATGGGACTTTGAAGCCAAGCAATGGTTGAGAAGGCAAAAAATTTTTCGCAATTCTGCTGCTCCAAACGCTTAACCAGAATGGCCTAGGGAAAAAATACACATACCGTTGTAATCGTGCGAGTTTCTACTTTCAGATGCAATAGGAATTTTTGGGATAGGTCAATCCGTTCGCGAGATATGGGACTTTGAAGCCAAGAAATGGTTGAGGAGGCAAAAAATTTTCCGCAATTCTGCTGCTCCAAACGCTTAACCAGAATGGCCTAGGGAAAAAATACAAAAACCGTTCTAATCGGGCGAGGTTCTACTTTCAGATGCAATAGGAATTTTTGGGTTAGGTCAATCCGTTCGCGAGATATGGGAGTTTGAAGCTAAGAAATGGTTGAGAAGGCAAAAAATTTTTCACAATTCTGCTGCTCCAAACGCTTAACCAGAATGGCCTAGGGAAAAAATACACATACCGTTGTAATTGGGCGAGTTTCTACCTTCAGATGCAATAGGAATTTTTGGGTTAGGTCAATCCGTTCGCGAGATATGGGAGTTTGAAGCCAAGAAATGGTAGAGAAGGCAAAAAATTTTTCACAATTCTGCTGCTCCAAACGCTTAACCAGAATGGCCTAGGGAAAAAATACACATACCGTTGTAATCGTGCGAGTTTCTACTTTCAGATGCAATAGGAATTTTTGGGTTAGGTCAATCCGTTCGCGAGATATGGGACTTTGAAGCCAAGAAATGGTTGAGGAGGCAAAAAATTTTTCGCAATTCTGCTGCTCCAAACGCTTAACCAGAATGGCCAAGGGAAAAAATACAAAAACCGTTCTAATCGGGCGAGTTTCTACTTTCAGTTGCAATAGGAATTTTTGGGTTAGGTCAATCCGTTCGCGAGATATGGGAGTTTGAAGCTAAGAAATGGTTGAGAAGGCAAAAAATTTTTCACAACTCTGCAGCTCCAAACGCTTAACCAGAATGGCCTAGGGAAAAAATACACATACCGTTGTAATCGGGCCAGTTTCTACCTTCAGATGCAATAGGAATTTTTGGGTTAGGTCAATCCGTTCTCGAGATATGGGAGTTTGAAGCCAAGAAATGGTAGAGAAGGCAAAAAATTTTTCACAATTCGGCTGCTCCAAACGCTTAACCAGAATGGCCTAGGGAAAAAATACACATACCGTTGTAATCGTGCGAGTTTCTACTTTCAGATGCAATAGGAATTTTTGGGTTAGATCAATCCGTTCGCGAGATATGGGACTTTGAAGCCAAGAAATGGTTGAGAAGGCAAAAAATTTTTCGCAATTCTGCTGCTCCAAACGCTTAACCAGAATGGCCTAGGGAAAAAATACACATACCGTTGTAATCGGGCGAGTTTCTACTTTCAGATGGAATAGGAATTTTTGGGTTAGGTCAATCCGTTCGCGAGATATGGGAGTTTGAAGCCAAGAAATGGTAGAGAAGGCAAAAAATTTTTCACAATTCTGCTGCTCCAAACGCTTAACTAGAATGGCCTAGGGAAAAAATACACATACCGTTGTAATCGGGCGAGTTTCTACTTTCAGATGCAATAGGAATATTTGGGTTAGGTCAATCCGTTCGCGAGATATGGGACTTTGAAGCCAAGAAATTGTTGAGAAGGCAAAAAATTTTTCGCAATTCTGCTGCTCCAAACGCTTAACCAGAATGGCCTAGGGAAAAAATACGAATACCGTTGTAATCGGGCGAGTTTCTACTTTCAGATGCAACAGGAATTTTTGGGTTACGTCAATCCGTTCGCGAGATTTGGGAGTTTGAAGCTAAGAAATGGTTGAGAAGACAACAAATTTTTCGCACTTCTGCTGCTCCAAACGCTTAACCAGAATGGCCTAGGGAAAAAATACACATACCGTTGTAATCGGGTGAGTTTCTACTTTCAGATGCCATAGGAATTTTTGGGTTAGGTCAATCCGTTCGCGAGATATGGGACTTTGAAACCAAGAAATGGTTGAGAAGGCATGAAATTTTTCGCAATTCTGCTGCTCCAAACGCTTAACCAGAATGGCCTAGGGAAAAAATACACATACCGTTGTAATCGGGCGAGTTTCTACTTTCAGATGCAATAGGAATTTTTGGGTTAGGTCAATCCGTTCGCGAGATATGGGACTTTGAAGCCAAGAAATGGTTGAGAAGGCAAAAAATTTTTCGCAATTCTGCTGCTCCAAACGCTTAACCAGAATGGCCTAGGGAAAAAATACAAAAACCGTTGTAATCGGGTGAGTTTCTACTTTCAGATGCCATAGGAATTTTTGGGTTAGGTCAATCCGTTCGCGAGATATGGGAGATTGAAGACAAGAAATGGTTGAGAAGGCAAAAAATTTTTCGCAATTCTGCTGCTCCAAACGCTTAACCAGAATGGCCTAGGGAAAAAACACACATACCGTTGTAATCGGGTGAGTTTCTACTTTCAGATGCCATAGGAATTTTTGGGTTAGGTCAATCCGTTCGCGAGATATGGGACTTTGAAACCAAGAAATGGTTGAGAAGGCAAGAAATATTTCGCAATTCTGCTGCTCCAAACGCTTAAACAGAATGGCCTAGGGAAAAAATACACATACCGTTGTAATCGGGCGAGTTTCTACTTTCAGATGCAATAGGAATTTTTGGGTTAGGTCAATCCGTTCGCGAGATATGGGACTTTGAAGACAAGAAATGGTTGAGAAGGCAAAAAATTTTTCGCAATTCTGCTGCTCCAAACGCTTAACCAGAATGGCCTAGGGAAAAAATACAAAAACGTTGTAATCGGGCGAGTTTCTACTTTCAGATGCAATAGGAATTTTTGGGTTAGGTCAATCCGTTCGCGAGATATGGGAGTTTGAAGACAAGAAATGGTTGAGAAGGCAAAAAATTTTTCGCAATTCTGCTGCTCCAAACGCTTAACCAGAATGGTCTAGGGAAAAAATACACATACCGTTGTAATCGGGTGAGTTTCTACTTTCAGATGCCATAGGAATTTTTGGGTTAGGTCAATCCGTTCGCGAGATATGGGAGATTGAAGACAAGAAATGGTTGAGAAGGCAAAAAATTTTTCGCAATTCTGCTGCTCCAAACGCTTAACCAGAATGGCCTAGGGAAAAAACACACATACCGTTGTAATCGGGTGAGTTTCTACTTTCAGATGCCATAGGAATTTTTGGGTTAGGTCAATCCGTTCGCGAGATATGGGACTTTGAAACCAAGAAATGGTTGAGAAGGCAAGAAATATTTCGCAATTCTGCTGCTCCAAACGCTTAAACAGAATGGCCTAGGGAAAAAATACACATACCGTTGTAATCGGGCGAGTTTCTACTTTCAGATGCAATAGGAATTTTTGGGTTAGGTCAATCCGTTCGCGAGATATGGGACTTTGAAGACAAGAAATGGTTGAGAAGGCAAAAAATTTTTCGCAATTCTGCTGCTCCAAACGCTTAACCAGAATGGCCTAGGGAAAAAATACAAAAACGTTGTAATCGGGCGAGTTTCTACTTTCAGATGCAATAGGAATTTTTGGGTTAGGTCAATCCGTTCGCGAGATATGGGAGTTTGAAGACAAGAAATGGTTGAGAAGGCAAAAAATTTTTCGCAATTCTGCTGCTCCAAACGCTTAACCAGAATGGTCTAGGGAAAAAATACACATACCGTTGTAATCGGGTGAGTTTCTACTTTCAGATGCCATAGGAATTTTTGGGTTAGGTCAATCCGTTCGCGAGATATGGGACTCTGAAACCAAGAAATGGTTGAGAAGGCAAGAAATTTTTCGCAATTCTGCTGCTCCAAACGCTTAACCAGAATGGCCTAGGGAAAAAACACACATACCGTTGTAATCGGGTGAGTTTCTACTTTCAGATGCCATAGGAATTTTTGGGTTAGGTCAATCCGTTCGCGAGATATGGGACTTTGAAACCAAGAAATGGTTGAGAAGGCAAGAAATATTTCGCAATTCTGCTGCTCCAAACGCTTAAACAGAATGGCCTAGGGAAAAAATACACATACCGTTGTAATCGGGCGAGTTTCTACTTTCAGATGCAATAGGAATTTTTGGGTTAGGTCAATCCGTTCGCGAGATATGGGACTTTGAAGACAAGAAATGGTTGAGAAGGCAAAAAATTTTTCGCAATTCTGCTGCTCCAAACGCTTAACCAGAATGGCCTAGGGAAAAAATACAAAAACGTTGTAATCGGGCGAGTTTCTACTTTCAGATGCAATAGGAATTTTTGGGTTAGGTCAATCCGTTCGCGAGATATGGGAGTTTGAAGACAAGAAATGGTTGAGAAGGCAAAAAATTTTTCGCAATTCTGCTGCTCCAAACGCTTAACCAGAATGGTCTAGGGAAAAAATACACATACCGTTGTAATCGGGTGAGTTTCTACTTTCAGATGCCATAGGAATTTTTGGGTTAGGTCAATCCGTTCGCGAGATATGGGACTCTGAAACCAAGAAATGGTTGAGAAGGCAAGAAATTTTTCGCAATTCTGCTGCTCCAAACGCTTAACCAGAATGGCCTAGGGAAAAAATACAAAAACCGTTGTAATCGGGCGAGTTTCTACTTTCAGATGCAATAGGAATTTTTGGGTTAGGTCAATCCGTTCGCGAGATATGGGACTTTGAAGCCAAGAAATGGTTGAGAAGGCAAATAATTTTTCGCAATTCTGCTGCTCCAAACGCTTAACCAGAATGGCCTAGGGAAAAAATACAAAAACCGTTGTAATCGGGCGAGTTTCTACTTTCAGATGCAATAGGAATTTTTGGGTTAGCTCAATCCGTTCGCGAGATATGGGAGTTTGAATACACGAAATGGTTGAGAAGGCAAAAAATTTTTCGCAATTCTGCTGCTCCGAACGCTTAATCAAAATGGCCTAGGGAAAAAATACGCATACCGTTGTAATCGGGTGAGTTTCTACTTTCAGATGCCATAGGAATTTTTGGGATAGGTCAATCCGTTCGCGAGATATGGGAGTTTGAAGCCAAGAAATGGTTGAGAAGGCAAAAAATTTTTCGCAATTCTGCTGCTCCAAACGCTTAACCAGAATGGCCTAGGGAAAAAATACACATACCGTTGTAGTCGGGCGAGTTTCTACTTTCAGATGCAATACGAATTTTTGGGTTAGGTCAATCCGTTCGGAGATATGGGACTTTGAAGCCAAGCAATGGTTGAGAAGGCAAAAAATTTTTCGCAATTCTGCTGCTCCAAACGCTTAACCAGAATGGCCTAGGGAAAAAATACACATACCGTTGTAATCGTGCGAGTTTCTACTTTCAGATGCAATAGGAATTTTTGGGATAGGTCAATCCGTTCGCGAGATATGGGACTTTGAAGCCAAGAAATGGTTGAGGAGGCAAAAAATTTTTCGCAATTCTGCTGCTCCAAACGCTTAACCAGAATGGCCTAGGGAAAAAATACAAAAACCGTTCTAATCGGGCGAGGTTCTACTTTCAGATGCAATAGGAATTTTTGGGTTAGGTCAATCCGTTCGCGAGATATGGGAGTTTGAAGCTAAGAAATGGTTGAGAAGGCAAAAAATTTTTCACAATTCTGCTGCTCCAAACGCTTAACCAGAATGGCCTAGGGAAAAAATACACATACCGTTGTAATTGGGCGAGTTTCTACCTTCAGATGCAATAGGAATTTTTGGGTTAGGTCAATCCGTTCGCGAGATATGGGACTTTGAAGCCAAGAAATGGTAGAGAAGGCAAAAAATTTTTCACAATTCTGCTGCTCCAAACGCTTAACCAGAATGGCCTAGGGAAAAAATACACATACCGTTGTAATCGTGCGAGTTTCTACTTTCAGATGCAATAGGAATTTTTGGGTTAGCTCAATCCGTTCGCGAGATATGGGACTTTGAAGCCAAGAAATGGTTGAGGAGGCAAAAAATTTTTCGCAATTCTGCTGCTCCAAACGCTTAACCAGAATGGCCAAGGGAAAAAATACAAAAACCGTTCTAATCGGGCGAGTTTCTACTTTCAGTTGCAATAGGAATTTTTGGGTTAGGTCAATCCGTTCGCGAGATATGGGAGTTTGAAGCTAAGAAATGGTTGAGAAGGCAAAAAATTTTTCACAACTCTGCAGCTCCAAACGCTTAACTAGAATGGCCTAGGGAAAAAATAAACATACCGTTGTAATCGGGCGAGTTTCTACTTTCAGATGCAATAGGAATTTTTGGGTTAGGTCAATCCGTTCGCGAGATATGGGAGTTTGAAGCCAAGAAATGGTAGAGAAGGCAAAAAATTTTTCACAATTCGGCTGCTCCAAACGCTTAACCAGAATGGCCTAGGGAAAAAATACACATACCGTTGTAATCGTGCGAGTTTCTACTTTCAGATGCAATAGGAATTTTTGGGTTAGATCAATCCGTTCGCGAGATATGGGACTTTGAAGCCAAGAAATGGTTGAGAAGGCAAAAAATTTTTCGCAATTCTGCTGCTCCAAACGCTTAACCAGAATGGCCTAGGGAAAAAATACACATACCGTTGTAATCGGGCGAGTTTCTACTTTCAGATGGAATAGGAATTTTTGGGTTAGGTCAATCCGTTCGCGAGATATGGGAGTTTGAAGCCAAGAAATGGTAGAGAAGGCAAAAAATTTTTCACAATTCTGCTGCTCCAAACGCTTAACTAGAATGGCCTAGGGAAAAAATACACATACCGTTGTAATCGGGCGAGTTTCTACTTTCATATGCAATAGGAATATTTGGGTTAGGTCAATCCGTTCGCGAGATATGGGACTTTGAAGCCAAGAAATTGTTGAGAAGGCAAAAAATTTTTCGCAATTCTGCTGCTCCAAACGCTTAACCAGAATGGCCTAGGGAAAAAATACGAATACCGTTGTAATCGGGCGAGTTTCTACTTTCAGATGCAACAGGAATTTTTGGGTTACGTCAATCCGTTCGCGAGATTTGGGAGTTTGAAGCTAAGAAATGGTTGAGAAGACAACAAATTTTTCGCACTTCTGCTGCTCCAAACGCTTAACCAGAATGGCCTAGGGAAAAAATACACATACCGTTGTAATCGGGCGAGTTTCTACTTTCAGATGCAATAGGAATTTTTGGGTTAGGTCAATCCGTTCGCGAGATATGGGACTTTGAAGACAAGAAATGGTTGAGAAGGCAAAAAATTTTTCGCAATTCTGCTGCTCCAAACGCTTAACCAGAATGGCCTAGGGAAAAAATACAAAAACGTTGTAATCGGGCGAGTTTCTACTTTCAGATGCAATAGGAATTTTTGGGTTAGGTCAATCCGTTCGCGAGATATGGGAGTTTGAAGACAAGAAATGGTTGAGAAGGCAAAAAATTTTTCGCAATTCTGCTGCTCCAAACGCTTAACCAGAATGGTCTAGGGAAAAAATACACATACCGTTGTAATCGGGTGAGTTTCTACTTTCAGATGCCATAGGAATTTTTCTGTTAGGTCAATCCGTTCGCGAGATATGGGACTTTGAAACCAAGAAATGGTTGAGAAGGCAAGAAATTTTTCGCAATTCTGCTGCTCCAAACGCTTAACCAGAATGGCCTAGGGAAAAAATACACATACCGTTGTAATCGGGCGAGTTTCTACTTTCAGATGCAATAGGAATTTTTGGGTTAGGTCAATCCGTTCGCCAGATATGGGACTTTGAAGCCAAGAAATGGTTGAGAAGGCAAAAAATTTTTCGCAATTCTGCTGCTCCAAACGCTTAACCAGAACGGCCTAGGGAAAAAATACAAAAACCGTTGTAATCGGGCGAGTTTCTACTTTCAGATGCAATAGGAATTTTTGGGTTAGGTCAATCCGTTCGCGAGATATGGGACTTTGAAGCCAAGAAATGGTTGAGAAGGCAAATAATTTTTCGCAATTCTGCTGCTCCAAACGCTTAACCAGAATGGCCTAGGGAAAAAATACAAAAACCGTTGTAATCGGGCGAGTTTCTACTTTCAGATGCAATAGGAATTTTTGGGTTAGCTCAATCCGTTCGCGAGATATGGGAGTTTGAACACACGAAATGGTTGAGAAGGCAAAAAATTTTTCGCAACTCTGCTGCTCCGAACGCTTAACCAGAATGGCCTAGGGAAAAAATACGCATACCGTTGTAATCGGGTGAGTTTCTACTTTCAGATGCCATAGGAATTTTTGGGTTAGGTCAATCCGTTCGCGAGATATGGGAGATTGAAGACAAGAAATGGTTGAGAAGGCAAAAAATTTTTCGCAATTCTGCTGCTCCAAACGCTTAACCAGAATGGCCTAGGGAAAAAATACACATACCGTTGTAATCGGGTGTGTTTCTACTTTCAGATGCCATAGGAATTTTTGGGTTAGGTTAATCCGTTCGCGAGATATGGGACTTTGAAACCAAGAAATGGTTGAGAAGGCAAGAAATTTTTCGCAATTCTGCTGCTCCAAACGCTTAACCAGAATGGCCTAGGGAAAAAATACACATACCGTTGTAATCGGGCGAGTTTCTACTTTCAGATGCAATAGGAATTTTTGGGTTAGGTCAATCCGTTCGCGAGATATGGGACTTTGAATCCAAGAAATGGTTGAGAAGGCAAAAAATTTTTCGCAATTCTGCTGCTCCAAACGCTTAACCAGAACGGCCTAGGGAAAAAATACAAAAACCGTTGTAATCGGGCGAGTTTCTACTTTCAGATGCAATAGGAATTTTTGGGTTAGGTCAATCCGTTCGCGAGATATGGGAGTTTGAAGACAAGAAATGGTTGAGAAGGCAAAAAATTTTTCGCAATTCTGCTGCTCCAAACGCTTAACCAGAATGGCCTAGGGAAAAAATACACATACCGTTGTAATCGGGTGAGTTTCTACTTTCAGATGCCATAGGAATTTTTGGGTTAGGTCAATCCGTTCGCGAGATATGGGACTTTGAAACCAAGAAATGGTTGAGAAGGCAAGAAATTTTTCGCAATTCTGCTGCTCCAAACGCTTAACCAGAATGGCCTAGGGAAAAAATACACATACCGTTGTAATCGGGCGAGTTTCTACTTTCAGATGCAATAGGAATTTTTGGGTTAGGTCAATCCGTTCGCGAGATATGGGAGTTTGAAGACACGAAATGGTTGAGAAGGCAAAAAATTTTTCGCAATTCTGCTGCTCCAAACGCTTAACCAGAATGGCCTAGGGAAAAAATACACATACCGTTGTAATCGGGCGAGTTTCTACTTTCAGATGCCATAGGAATTTTTGGGTTAGGTCAATCCGTTCGCGAGATATGGGACTTTGAAACCAAGAAATGTTTGAGAAGGCAAGAAATTTTTCGCAATTCTGCTGCTCCAAACGCTTAACCAGAATGGCCTAGGGAAAAAATACACATACCGTTGTAATCGGGCGAGTTTCTACTTTCAGATGCAATAGGAATTTTTGGGTTAGGTCAATCCGTTCGCGAGATATGGGACTTTGAAGCCAA
>NW_027478391.1:1737500-1752500 GCF_051014685.1 Ptiloglossa arizonensis
GATGTTCGATTGCTCCGGCGTTTCGTCCGCGGTCGTGTCGTCCGGGATTAACGCTCCGAGGAGCTGCGAGGCGGTGGATTTCCAGTCCATCGTATAGCCGTCTTGCGTTCGAATGTTGGAGACAGCTGTCTCAACTCGCACCTTCTTTTGGGCGATCTTGTATGTGAGCCCCCAGGGCTCCTTGTTTCCTTGCTCGGTAACAAAGTTTGTCCAGCTTTGAAACTTGGCAGTTCGAACAGCAGCTGTATAGGCTTTTCTGGCGTTATTGTATTCAGCCTTTCTAGCTGCTCTCTCCTTTTGGTCTTTCTCACGCTGGAAGGCACGTCTCAGACGATACACGTGCGTCTTCCGTTTGGTCAATTCCCTCGTCCACCAAGGGACGGATTTTGAGTGCCATTGCTTGACAGGTATGGAGGCTTTGCACGCGTGGACGATCGCCAGCTCGATCTCCTGTGCTAGATGTTCGACATCCCTTCGACATTCGACGTCTCCGGGAAGGAGCCTCTCGCGTTCAAGCAACGCACGATCGAAGCGAGACCAGTCCGCTTTGGACGTGCGGAATCGGGGCTCCAAGGCACGACGATCCTCGCTCACGTCTGCGAACTGTAACACAAACTCAATCGCTCGATGATCGCTGGAGGTCCAATCGTATTGGACCCTCCAGTTTTTCACATATTTCGACATATCGTTCGTCACTAGCGTAACGTCGATCCATGATTCGCCACTTGGGCTGGAGTATGTGGGTATACTTCCAGCATCGTTCATCACAGTCAGGCCGTGTTGAGCGATGAACTCTTCGAGTTCATCTCCCCGCGCGTCCGTTCGTGTGCCGCCCCACGAGGGGGACTTGGCATTGACGTCCGCCGCGATAACGACCCGACTGTGTCCGAGAGCATCAAGTACTTTTCCCAGTCGAGCCAAGCTGGGTTCAATCTCCTCGGAGCATTGAAAGTACTGACTGACCAAGTAAAAACTTCCGGCCGCATCATCGCTGATGCAAACGCAGGTCAAATGCGAGTCGCACAGATGCGAGATTTTGACCACGGAGAGTTCCGGGTTCCGGACAGCAATTGCCGCCATTACCGGTGTGCCCCCCGTGACTACTTTCGTCGCAAGCCCCAGCCCAGGGACGGTACCCTCTTGGGAATAGGGCTCCTGCGCGAGCAGCACATCGATCTTTCGCGAGTGCATCAACTCCCTCACCTCATCAAGAACAATCCGGGCTCGTCGCATGTTATGCTGCACGACCCGGTATTGTCTCAGAGGGATGCTCTCGGTTTTATTTTGTTTATTTTTGCCCGCCATAATCGGTCCGAGCTATTACTTGTTCCAGCGCGACCTGATAGGACGCGCAGGACTTGTCTTTCGACCGATGGTCGTATCTTTTGCCCCTAGCCTTGCAGTTTGAACAGACCGGGGTCTCGTTCAAACTCTTGCAGGAGCTTATCGTGTGCCCACCTCTAGCACAATGTCCGCAAACTTCCTCCTTTACTTTGCAGTGTTTGGCCATGTGGCCAAACCTCTGGCATTTAAAGCACCGAGCCACCGCAATGTAGTCCTGCACACGGCAAGACGACCATCCGATGTATACTCGGCCTCTTTCTTTGAGCCGCAGGCGAACCTGCGGGCTGCACTCAATGACCCAGTTGGTCGTTTTCGCGTTATTCGCCTTGGGCCCGGTTGCAAACCGGACGTTCAAGGCGGATGACACTTCCCCCTGTGTCATTTCACTGAGGTTTTGTTTCCAAATACTGGATACAACCTCCCCCTTTGTAACCTTTCGAGGAACGTCATACACTATAAGTGTAGGCTTCCTCTTCGTTTGTACGGAAACTGAAAGACCCACTCCTTTCAGTTCCGCCGAATTCGTGAAGGCCTTCAGGTCTTCTTCGCGTTCGGTCTCGACGACTATGCCACCTGAGTGGATGCGTCGAACCGCTGTAACGCGGATCTTGGCCTTGGTAGGCTTGACGACAGACAGAACAGTGTGTTTTGTGACATCACTGTTCTGTTTTGTTCCCTTCGGCGGGAATATGCGCACCGCATTTCGGGGTGGCACCACCGCGTCTGGGGAGACTTTCTTGGTGTCGACCTTTACCGCATCGGCGTAGGTCGACACTTGTTTCCGCACTGCAGATTTCGCATCCATCAGCGTCCTCTGCGCCACGCTCTTTACGGCCGCCTTGAGGGACTCCTTGGAGTCCTGGCGCACCGCGGCGAGCTGCCCTTCGAGGAAGCTGCTGCGAATGAGCAGTTCCTGGACAAGCTCGTAGAGCGCGGATGTTTGGCCGATCACACGGCCACCGGCCTCCTTTGTTACCTTCGACTCCGGTCGAAGGCAGAAGCTCCGGACATCCGCGATCACGGCCGAGGCTTCGTCTCGTATGAGATCGAGCGGCCGTATTTTGGGCCCAGATACCGCCTCCGTCGGTACCTTGCCCCGTTTCTCGGAGGCCGGTTTGCCTGGTATGGCTGCGCCGGCCTTCTTCTTCCTGGAGACCGTTGTCCAGTCTCCAGGCTTTTCACCCGGGCCCGGTGGGATGTTCCCGTGGGCCTCCGACTTTTTATGAGCACTGGGCTTTACGGCCCGCGGCTCCTTTGGATTTTTACGGGTGGGTACACCCGGTCCATCCTGCTTTTGCGGCTTGGCCGCGTCTTTTGGCTTTTTAGGCAAAGGCGGCGCGGGGTTCTTGTCACCCGCAGGCTTCGCCTTGCCTCTTGAGTCTTTGCTAGGGGAGGCGTGTTTCTGTCCCTCCCCAGCTTCCTCCTTCTTCTTAATTTTTGGGGACGACGTGCCGGGAGCACCTGCATCGTCGACCTCCTTCTTTATTTCTACCGCGTCGCTCTTGAGAATCTCAAGAACGACTACGGGTTGATCCGATTTGTTTGTTTGTGATTCCAAGTAGATAGGGACATGTAGTCTTAGTGCGTTCAATGTCCGTTCGCAAGCGAAGGGACGCGCTGTACCTCGGACTTGAAGTCCATACCAGCGTTCTCACTACTTTTGCCTGGTGTTCGGGCATCTACCTTCTTGTCGCACCGTCACGTAGTTCGGAGGGTGACGGCGGCGAACCTTCACTGCCACCTCGAGTCCAACCCAATCCGGGGTACACCCGCCGAAGCGGGTGGGGCTTGGCTCCCGGCCCGAGGAGTCTTGGCCGAAGCACAAGACTGTACTGCGTTCAAATAGTCGAGTCCTCCTGCAACGGGAGGGGATTGGTCGTCCCTGCACCGTCGCGTGATGCGTTCGAATGGTTCGATTTATTGCAACGCAGGGGAAGAGTTCGACCCTGTTGCGTCGCGTTGTGCGTTGAATTCATGTTCGAGTGAGCAACGAAGGGGAAATGATCGACCCTATATCGTTGCGTTATGCCGTAGATAGGGACATATAGTATTAGTGTGTTTGATGTCCGTTCGCGAGCGAAGGGACGCGCTGTACCTCAGACTTTAAGTCTATACCAGCGTTCTCACTACTCTTGCCTGGTGGTCGGGCATCCACCTTCTTGTCGCACCGTCACGTAGTTCGGAGGGTGACGGCGGCGAACCATCACTGCCACCTCGAGTCCAACCCAATCCGGGGTACACCCGCCGAAGCGGGTGGGGCTTGGCTCCCGGCCCGAGGAGTCTTGGCCGAAGCACAAGACTGTACTGCGTTCAATCGTTTACTCATTCATTTCTGCCCGCCGTAGTCGGTCCGGGCTATTAATTTTTCCAGCGCGACCTGATGGGACGCGCAGGATTTGTCTTTCGACCGATGGTCGTTTCTCTTTCCCCTTGCCTTGCAGTTTGAACAGACCGGGGTCTCGTTCAAACTGTTGCAGGAGCTCATCGTGTGCCCACCTCTAGCACAATGTCCGCAGACTTTATCTTTCTCTTTACAGTGTTTGGCCATGTGGCCAAACCTCTGGCACTTAAAGCACCGAGCCACCGCAATGTAGTCCTGCACACGGCAAGACGACCATCCGATGTATACTCGGCCTCTCTCTTTGAGCCGCAGGCGAACCTGCGGGCTGCACTCAATGACCCAGTTGGTCGTTTTTGCGTTATTCGCCTTGGGCCCGGTTGCAAACCGGACTTTCAAGGCGGATGACACTTCCCCCTGTGTCATTTCATTGAGGTTTTGTTTCCAAATACTGGATACAACCTCCTCCTTTGTAACCTTTCGAGGAACGTCATACACTATAAGTGTAGGCTTCCTCTTAGTTTGGACGGAAACTGAAAGTCCTACTCCTTTCAGTTCCGCAGAGTTAGTGAAGACCTTTAGGTCTTCCTCACGTTCGGTCTCGACGACTATGCCACCTGAGTGGATGCGTCGAACCGCTGTAACGCGGATTTTGGCCTTGGTGGGCTTGACGACAGACAGAACAGTGTTTTTTGTTACGTCACTGTTCTGTTTTGTTCCCTTCGGCGGGAATATGCGCACCGCATTTCGGGGTGGCACCACCGCGTCTGGGGAAACTCTCTTGGTGTCGACCTTTACCGCATCGGCGTAGGTCGACACTTGCTTCCTCGTTGCAGATTTCGCATCCTTCAGCGTCGTCTGCGCCACGCTCTTTACGGCCGCCTTGAGGGACTCCTTGGAGTCCTGGCGCACCGCGGCGAGCTGCCCTTCGAGGAAGCTGCTGCGAATGAGCAGTTCCTGGACAAGCTCGTAGAGCGCGGATGTTTGGCCGATCACACGGCTGCCGGCTTCCTTTGTTACCTTCGACTCCGGTCGAAGGCAGAAGCTCCGGACATCCGTGATCACAGCCGAGGCTTCGTCTCGTATGAGATCGAGCGGCCGTATTTTGGGCCCAGATACCGCCTCCGCCGGTATCTTGCCCCGTTTCCCAGAGGCCGGTTTGCCTGGTATGGCTGCGCCGGCCTTCTTCTTCCTGGAGACCGTTGTCCAGTCTCCAGGCTTTACACCCGGGCCCGGTGGGATCTTCCCGTGGGCCTCTGACATATTGTGAGCGCTGGGCTTTACGGCCCGTGGCTCTTTTGGATTTTTACGGGTGGGAACACCCGGTCCATCCTGCTTTTGCGGCGCGGCCGCGTTTTTTGTCTTTTTCTTGGGCAGCGGCGGCGCGGGGGTTTTGTCACCCGCAGGCTTCGCCGTGCCTTTTGTAACCTTGCTAGGGGAGGCGTGTTGTTGTCCCTCCCCAGCTTCCACCTTCTTCTTCGTCTTTGGGGTCGACGTGCCGGGAGCACCCGCATCGTCGACCTCCTTCTTTATTATTACCGGATCGCTCTTGAGAACCTCAAGAACGACCACGGGTTGATCCGATTTTTGTGTTTTTGATTCCATGCTTAGTTTATTCTCTTCATCCCGCTGCATGTCCCAGCCTCCTCGGACCCTCAAATGGAACCTGGCTCCGCCAGGTTAGGACATTACCCGGGATATAGTCCGCGTTCCAAGGCCGACCGGGTCTCCCCGGACTCCAAGGTCCCCTTCCTCGCCCAATGTAGAACCCACCCGCCGAAACGTATGGTCGTTCCAAGCCGATTGACTAGGCAAAGAGCTGCTTTTCTCGCCTAGCCGCCCGTCTAGTCGAAGCAGTGGCCAAAGGTACGTGTTGGGTGCACACTCTCCCGCAGGACAGGGCCCCCTCAGATCCCAGGACCCACCTTTCCGACGACACGGGTCGCCCCGCACGGCAAACACGGGGGGGACAAACCTCAGCAGTTGCCCCCTCTGCTTCGCTACGTTCGGTTTAGCGATCCCGTTGAAACGGGACCTCCAGTGGGACCGCGTGGAGGTACGCAACGTAACTTGAACATGACCTCGGGCATCATGTCCCGAGTAAAACGGCCGGGCTGGGGAGCATCGACCCTTGGCTCACCTGAGTCCCAACCCAAACTTTCGCTCGATAGCTTCACAGTTCTGTTGCTTTCCCGATTGCCAGCGGCGAGTTTGCTGTTTTTCAGCGTGACGGGTGTTCGGTCTATTATTATTTTACTCGCCGTGGCGCCTTCACTTGCTGCGCACTCTTTCCACTGTGTTTGTAAATGTTTCTAGGTGGGAGTACGCAGCATCCGATCGGGTGGTTTCGTCATTGCCGAGGCCGGTGCCAGCTCCGGCTCGGTTTGAGCGTGTTTGGGCCGTAATGGACGATTTTTGGACTTTCGGTGAGCCAGGGGATGCTCTACCCCTGCTCCTGCAACCCCGGGTTCTGGTCTCCGTATTCCTACTTCATTGACCTAGCCCTTGAATTACTCCCCACCCGTAGATAGGGACAGAGGGAATCTCGTTAATCCATTCATGCGCGTCACTAATTAGATGACGAGGCATTTGGCTATTATTCTGCACCAAGTCCGAGGACTTGGTGGACTTCCGAGGATTAAACCTCCTCGTAGGGTAATAACAAATAATAATTCCTTGATCGGGCCTATTTTCTAGTTCCACTGCCAAGCGATCTGCCTACGGATTTGGAAAAATTAGGAACGGGGACCCTTTCGGGAGGCGAGCTCGGCCGCACGCATAGCGTGCGCCCAGGGAAAGCCCCGCGGAGGCGTCGCCCCGGATTCTGCATGCATAGAATCCGCCCCGCGCCCTGATACACAGAAAATGTACCAGGACTCGCACCGCTCGGTGTAAAAGGCCGAGACGGGCTACACATCATATTTATCGGCTGACAGCTGCCTCGTTCATAATTCTAATTCTTCCTTTGCCTTGCGGCTGCGTTTTCAATAAATAATTCCTTTGTCTTGCGACTGCGTTTGCAATAAATATTCCTTGGCCTTGCGGCTGCGTTTCCAATAAATTTCCTTTGCCTTGCGGCTGCGTTTTAATAAATAGTTCATCCGGCCCATGGGCTTGGTCCATAAATACATAGGTAAATATATACCTAAATAAATATACATAGCGATCACATTATGTGATCGTAGTCAATAAACTGATTCGCCATTTCAATTGACGAGCGGAGTGCGATTAGAGAAGCCGTCAAGACGTCCTTGCTTTCGAGCCCAAGGTTCCTCAAGTTCTTCTCCGTTTCCTTGGGTATTGCGCCCCTGCACCCCACCACTATCGGGATCACTTGTGCTTGCAGAGCGTTCATTTTTATTCTTAAGTACTCTGCCGTTTCCCGATACTTTCGTAACTTCTCCCGGTATGCGTTCCGGAGGTTGTCACGGTCCTCATAACGTACCGTGACGTCCACTACCCAAACCCTATCATGGTCTTTTATGACCAAATCAGGTTTGCGTAGCTCCCCCAGAACGTTGACTTCGGGTTCCTCGTACACAGTGCAGTGCCTTGCCACCTTGCTGAGTACGAGCTTACATATCTCGTTATGGCGTTTAATGCGCTTTGCCTTGGTGTGGGTGCATTGGCCCAATATATGTCCCAAGGTCTCGGGCTGAGAGCCACATCGCCTACATTTATAATCTATTTCTTTCTTGGCTCTCCTGAGTGCGACTCTCGTACCGAACGTATTGGTACGTAATTTTAATGCGTCCAGATATCTGGACGGCTTCAATAATTTGGGATTATACAGCCAGGCATTACCGGTTTTGTCACCAAAGAATTCCTTGATGCCCTGGCCTTGAGAGACGAGCTGCCTCCATTTGTCAGTATCCCTCTTTTTGAGGGACCTGCGCGCGCCCTCAATACTTTCAAGACTTGTGGGCCAACTGAGGCCCACCGACGTAGCGTACTTCTTTATTATTCCCTCCTGCCCTAGGTATGCACGCCTAACCGCCTCATCCTCGGCCCTCGTCATTTTGATTGCATTCCTTAATTTGGCCAGCTTGACTATGTTTGCAATCCTCTGGACACCCAGACCACCATGACTTTTGTCAGAGTAAATAACTCCATCGGTCGTTGACAGATGGAGGTGCAAAATTTTCTTTATGATTAACTTAACCTCGTGGTCTATTTGGTCCAGGAGGCCCAAGGGAGGCGGATTAGCCACTAATCTATGTACATACCTGGGCAGGAGGTACGTTCTGATGAGGTTGATCTTTTGGTCTGGTTTCAACCTCATCCTCGCTATGCATTTTGCCGCGTCTGAGACTTCTTTGACTGCGACGCGATGCAGGCCCCTCCAGGGATCTAACGTGGCTCCCAGATACTTAATTGTGGTTTCGGGGTCTGAATATGGAACTGCCTCCCGACCCAACTTTAACTCTGGGTTTTTCACATACCACGTCTTGCTTTTATTTGCAATTTGAAATGCGCTGCATTTATCAGTCGCAGCTTTCATGTCGAGCTTTCCGAGATAACCCTGTACCTTCTCGCATTGCTTCTGTGCCTCCGTTTTATTCTTGGCCAGAAGTACCAGGTCATCCGCAAAGGCCAAAATGGAGACCTTCTCGTCTCCCATCCCAACGCCCTCCGACGTCTCATGTATACAACGAACCAGTGGTTCTATTACTAAATTGAAGAGGAGCGGGGACAAAGGGTCACCCTGCTTGACTCCTCTGAGCAGGGACACCGATAGGGTCTCTTTGTTTCTACAATGTATGACAGTCCGACAACCATCGTACATTGTTTGTATGTAATTTCCGATGGCCGTCGGAACGCCTTTCGCCTCCAGTGCGTCCCTTATAACGCTGTGGGGAACCGTGTCGAAAGCTTTTGAAATATCCATTACGGTAATAACGCCACCTTTGTTTTCCTTCATTTGGCTTAGGGCGCTGCTGAGAATGGCTATATTATTTTTACAGCCATCCTCCATCGCAAACCCCTTTTGCCTAGGGTGTTGCGATATCTTGCCTCTTATCCTTTTGTCTATCATCGCCGAATATAGCCTACCCAACAAGGAGCCTATTGTGATGGGCCTCCAGTTACCGACTTCCGCCACACTCTTCCCCGTTTTGGGTATGAGTGTGGTCCGGTTCAGTTTCCATTGTGCCGGGTAGATTCGGCTCAGCAAGAGCAAGTTACAGAACTTGGCGAATGTTCGCAGCGCCCCAGCCCTACGGAGGTGGATCTTCTTAATTTGATCCACCCCTGCGGCTGTGTTTTTCTTTATTTTCTTCAGCTTCTCCACGAGCTCTCCCACAGCGATGGGCACCCATATTTGTCTCATTCCTATTTTGGGACTTCCATCGTGTCTTACTGGAAGCTTCGTCTGAGGTCCAGGCACTCCCCAGAGACCCGAGTACAATGTCCCCACTGCCTCTTTTTCGGGAAGATCCACCTCCTTTTCTCGGATGGTCTTCCCCATTATTGCCAGATCCAGGAGCTGTTTGGGGCATTTCTTATAAAGCTCCTGGTATCTGGCATATTCAAATTTTTTCCTTTTATTGGCCCCCTTGTTTTTCCTTCTTGGTTGACGGTCCACTCCCCGGTCCCTGCTGGGACCTTCACTTACTTGAACGCCCTGTTTCAACCGCTCCGTGAGGCTTTCCAACAAGGCGTTAACAGTGGACTCGTCAACCACCTCCTGACCAGCCAGCTCCTCTATTTCTATTTCAATACTTCTAAAATGGTTCTCCTCATTCACCTGGCTGGCCATAATGGCTCCCCTTAGATCATCCTTCCAGTTTTCCACGCTGGAAGAAGGCTGGGGGCCTATATCTTCCACAGCCGACTCGTAGGAGCTGCCATCGGAGGAGTTCTCCGATGGACTATCGTCGACCGCTTCCTCCTCCCTTTGCACGGGCAGGAGCCTCCTTTTGTCGCTGATTTGCTTGAGCGTTTTTCCAGGGAGAAACGGTTTGATCACGACATTCGGCTGTCGAAGGTTCTTATACCTTTCGTTCAGCCGAAGGAGGAGCTCAGTTTCCTCCTTTGACCAGGCCGAGGCCCTCCTGCCTGGTCTATTCTCTCCCTGGTTTGCGCCGCCAGCCCTTCTCTTTTCGTTTCTTATCTCCGGGTGCCTATGCCGCTCGTGCATAGACAAGCCCCGCTTGGTGGCAAATCGCCCTCCACAGACCTCACACACCACCCCTTCACATTCACTCCTTGGGATTAACCCTTTACACTTTGGGAGGTGACACCTACATGCGTGTAGTTTCGAAAACTCCTTACGACATGTGGCGCACCTCCATTTGATGATTGCGGTAGGGTGTTGTTCCTCCGCGTGTTCCTGGAACTGCGAGGCCTGCAGGAACGACCTGCCACGGTGAAAAAGGCTGCACGCAGCACAATCGATCTGCCCGTCCAAAGGGAGGTCCACACACTGAGATATATCGTTGTCCGGTGTCAAGCCAGGGTCGTCATCGTTGGCCCTCCGGTCCATAGCGGACATGTCCGCCACAGAAGCTCCAGGGCCGGGAGCTTCTGTGTCCGAGGCTGCATCTTCAGTACTCAATTTATTGATTGGGTATATTTTGTTCCGAGGCATTGATTCCAATTGTTATCCACTCATAACCATTAACGTGCCAGGTCATAGGTGCACTTATCAAGGAGATCTAGCGATCTCCTAACTCGGGAAGGCGGGGTCGTCACTCCCCATACAATGTGCACTGTCACTGCCCCTGCCTTTTTTTTTCCATTTTTTTTTCTTTTTTTTTTTTTTTTTTTTTTTTTAGGTTTTTTTTTTTAGGTAAATATTCAGCGACACACCACTACGAAGTAACAGAACTACCGGGATTGATTCCACATTGGTAAATACTAAAAAACTAATCCACACGTACCGTGCTCACTCACGTTGATAAATTAATAACTACAAGTCCATTAAACTTACACGAAAACATCCGTACAAGATAACGAATGCTTTACGGTTCATTACACACTGCTAAAAATTAGAAAACTAACCCACAAGCACCGCCACAGTAAGCGCGACTCTCGACACGTCTTATCCGACCAACCGTTACGAATACACTGGCGAGCTTCGACTGTAGGTCGTTGAATTCCGTTTCACTTCCGACGGTGAAAAAGACACAGAAATCGATTTAATTGTTCCACTCGCGTTAATAATTTTATAAGTGACACCGGTAAATATTCAGCGACACACCACTACGAAGTAACAGAACTACCGGGATTGATTCCACATTGGTAAATACTAAAAAACTAATCCACACGTACCGTGCTCACTCACGTTGATAAATTAATAACTACAAGTCCATTAAACTTACACGAAAACATCCGTACAAGATAACGAATGCTTTACGGTTCATTACACACTGCTAAAAATTAGAAAACTAACCCACAAGCACCGCCTCAGTAAGCGCGACTCTCGACACGTCTTATCCGACCAACCGTTACGAATACACTGGCGAGCTTCGACTGTAGGTCGTTGAATTCCGTTTCACTTCCGACGGAGAAAAAGACACAGAAATCGATTTAATTGTTCCACTCGCGTTAATAATTTTATAAGTGACACCGGTAAATATTCAGCGACACACCACTACGAAGTAACAGAACTACCGGGATTGATTCCACATTGGTAAATACTAAAAAACTAATCCACACGTACCGTGCTCACTCACGTTGATAGATTAATAACTACAAGTCCATTAAACTTACACGAAAACATCCGTACAAGATAACGAATGCTTTACGGTTCATTACACACTGCTAAAAATTAGAAAACTAACCCACAAGCACCGCCACAGAAAGCGCGACTCTCGACACGTCTTATCCGACCAACCGTTACGAATACACTGGCGAGCTTCGACTGTAGGTCGTTGAATTCCGTTTCACTTCCGACGGAGAAAAAGACACAGAAATCGATTTAATTGTTCCACTCGCGTTAATAATTTTATAAGTGACACCGGTAAATATTCAGCGACACACCACTACGAAGTAACAGAACTACCGGGATTGATTCCACATTGGTAAATACTAAAAAACTAATCCACACGTACCGTGCTCACTCACGTTGATAAATTAATAACTACAAGTCCATTAAACTTACACGAAAACATCCGTACAAGATAACGAATGCTTTACGGTTCATTACACACTGCTAAAAATTAGAAAACTAACCCACAAGCACCGCCACAGTAAGCGCGACTCTCGACACGTCTTATCCGACCAACCGTTACGAATACACTGGCGAGCTTCGACTGTAGGTCGTTGAATTCCGTTTCACTTCCGACGGAGAAAAAGACACAGAAATCGATTTAATTGTTCCACTCGCGTTAATAATTTTATAAGTGACACCGGTAAATATTCAGCGACACACCACTACGAAGTAACAGAACTACCGGGATTGATTCCACATTGGTAAATACTAAAAAACTAATCCACACGTACCGTGCTCACTCACGTTGATAGATTAATAACTACAAGTCCATTAAACTTACACGAAAACATCCGTACAAGATAACGAATGCTTTACGGTTCATTACACACTGCTAAAAATTAGAAAACTAACCCACAAGCACCGCCACAGTAAGCGCGACTCTCGACACGTCTTATCCGACCAACCGTTACGAATACACTGGCGAGCTTCGACTGTAGGTCGTTGAATTCCGTTTCACTTCCGACGGTGAAAAAGACACAGAAATCGATTTAATTGTTCCACTCGCGTTAATAATTTTATAAGTGACACCGGTAAATATTCAGCGACACACCACTACGAAGTAACAGAACTACCGGGATTGATTCCACATTGGTAAATACTAAAAAACTAATCCACACGTACCGTGCTCACTCACGTTGATAAATTAATAACTACAAGTCCATTAAACTTACACGAAAACATCCGTACAAGATAACGAATGCTTTACGGTTCATTACACACTGCTAAAAATTAGAAAACTAACCCACAAGCACCGCCACAGAAAGCGCGACTCTCGACACGTCTTATCCGACCAACCGTTACGAATACACTGGCGAGCTTCGACTGTAGGTCGTTGAATTCCGTTTCACTTCCGACGGAGAAAAAGACACAGAAATCGATTTAATTGTTCCACTCGCGTTAATAATTTTATAAGTGACACCGGTAAATATTCAGCGACACACCACTACGAAGTAACAGAACTACCGGGATTGATTCCACATTGGTAAATACTAAAAAACTAATCCACACGTACCGTGCTCACTCACGTTGATAGGTTAATAACTACAAGTCCATTAAACTTACACGAAAACATCCGTACAAGATAACGAATGCTTTACGGTTCATTACACACTGCTAAAAATTAGAAAACTAACCCACAAGCACCGCCACAGTAAGCGCGACTCTCGACACGTCTTATCCGACCAACCGTTACGAATACACTGGCGAGCTTCGACTGTAGGTCGTTGAATTCCGTTTCACTTCCGACGGTGAAAAAGACACAGAAATCGATTTAATTGTTCCACTCGCGTTAATAATTTTATAAGTGACACCGGTAAATATTCAGCGACACACCACTACGAAGTAACAGAACTACCGGGATTGATTCCACATTGGTAAATACTAAAAAACTAATCCACACGTACCGTGCTCACTCACGTTGATAAATTAATAACTACAAGTCCATTAAACTTACACGAAAACATCCGTACAAGATAACGAATGCTTTACGGTTCATTACACACTGCTAAAAATTAGAAAACTAACCCACAAGCACCGCCACAGAAAGCGCGACTCTCGACACGTCTTATCCGACCAACCGTTACGAATACACTGGCGAGCTTCGACTGTAGGTCGTTGAATTCCGTTTCACTTCCGACGGAGAAAAAGACACAGAAATCGATTTAATTGTTCCACTCGCGTTAATAATTTTATAAGTGACACCGGTAAATATTCAGCGACACACCACTACGAAGTAACAGAACTACCGGGATTGATTCCACATTGGTAAATACTAAAAAACTAATCCACACGTACCGTGCTCACTCACGTTGATAAATTAATAACTACAAGTCCATTAAACTTACACGAAAACATCCGTACAAGATAACGAATGCTTTACGGTTCATTACACACTGCTAAAAATTAGAAAACTAACCCACAAGCACCGCCACAGTAAGCGCGACTCTCGACACGTCTTATCCGACCAACCGTTACGAATACACTGGCGAGCTTCGACTGTAGGTCGTTGAATTCCGTTTCACTTCCGACGGTGAAAAAGACACAGAAATCGATTTAATTGTTCCACTCGCGTTAATAATTTTATAAGTGACACCGGTAAATATTCAGCGACACACCACTACGAAGTAACAGAACTACCGGGATTGATTCCACATTGGTAAATACTAAAAAACTAATCCACACGTACCGTGCTCACTCACGTTGATAAATTAATAACTACAAGTCCATTAAACTTACACGAAAACATCCGTACAAGATAACGAATGCTTTACGGTTCATTACACACTGCTAAAAATTAGAAAACTAACCCACAAGCACCGCCACAGTAAGCGCGACTCTCGACACGTCTTATCCGACCAACCGTTACGAATACACTCAAGAGAGTCATAGTTACTCCCGCCGTTTACCCGCGCTTTTTTGAATTTCTTCACGTTGACATTCAGAGCACTGGGCAGAAATGACATTGCGTCAACACTCTTGGGGGCCATCGCAATGCTTTGTTTTAATTAGACAGTCGGATTCCCCTAGTCCGTGCCAGTTCTGAGCTGAGTGTTGAATGACGGCCGAAGAAACGACCGCGACGTCAAACGCCACAGAAGCTCCGCAGCAAGGAAGATCCGTGAGAGGCCAAGGCACGGGACCGAGATCGGATCCCGGTAACAGTAATGATACCGTTCACCTCGCCCAGGCCCGGCACGTCAGCCAGACTCACTTCTCGACCAAGCCCGACACGCCCCGCTCCTCAGAGCCAATCCTTATTCCGAAGTTACGGATCCAATTTGCCGACTTCCCTTACCTACATTAATCTATCGACTAGAGGCTCTTTACCTTGGAGACCTGCTGCGGATATGGGTACGAACCGGCGCGACACCTCCACGTGGCCCTCTCCTGGATTTTCAAGGTCCGAGGGGAAGATCCGGACACCGCCGCAACTGCGGTGCTCTTCGCGTTCCAAACCCTATCTCCCTGCTAGAGGTTTCCAGGGAACTCGAACGCTTATACAGAAAAGAAAACTCTTCCCGGATCTCCCGACGGCGTCTCCAGGTCATTTTGGGTTACCCCGACGAACACTCTTACGAGGGCCCGAATGGTAAGCGGTTCCGCA
>NW_027478391.1:1760000-1775000 GCF_051014685.1 Ptiloglossa arizonensis
GACTGTAAGAGTTGATGCATAGTAAAGTACGATTATACACGTTCGTGTATAAAAGTCTATCAGCGTCGCTTTGACGCGTATACCACATAAGAGCCATTCGGTCAAAGACACCGACTCGTGGCACTGCTGTATAGAGAAATAGTAGCGGAACGAAACACGGTGCGAAAACAGTTGAGAAAATCTCAAGGAGCGATGACTGCTTCTCGACCGAGGTCGAAGAATAGCCAAGCGCCCGACGCTGCCTCGACCGGCCGCCCGTACCGTTCGGTCTCTTATAGGTACCGAACGGCCGGCCGGGACGCCGGCGACGCACGGTCCACAGCACGCGCGCTTACGGGGGAAAACCGCCGCAACGACAGACCGCCCGGGCGACCCGCTGGAACTTAGACGGAAAACCACATTCCGAACAAATCACGATACAGCGCACTACGACCAATCGAACAAAGAATAAATGAAACATATATGTTAGTAGCATACCACAGGACGAATAAATACAAATATTTAATAATTTCAGGGCCGTATTGCCTCCCGGTCACATCGGTCCGGAACGAAAATTTCGAGCTATCCACACGTTAGGCACACCACCGTGTAGCTGGCATGCTAAAACACGCTGCTGTGTGCTCAAAGTGTACGGTCGTCGTGTCCGTTCTCGAGATAATAGAGAAGAACTGTTCGATACGTGCCGAAAGTTTCAAAGTCCCAGCGGCGTGATGCTTCCCGGTCACATCGGTCCGGAACGAAAATTTCGAGCTATCCACACGTTAGGCACACCACCGTGTAGCTGGCATGCTAAAACACGCTGCTGTGTGCTCAAAGTGTACGGTCGTCGTGTCCGTTCTCGAGATAATAGAGAAGAACTGTTCGATACGTGCCGAAAGTTTCAAAGTCCCAGCGGCCTGTTGCTTCCCGGTCACATCGGTCCGGAACGAAAATTTCGAGCTATCCACACGTTAGGCACACCACCGTGTAGCTGGCATGCTAAAACACGCTGCTGTGTGCTCAAAGTGTACGGTCGTCGTGTCCGTTCTCGAGATAATAGAGAAGAACTGTTCGATACGTGCCGAAAGTTTCAAAGTCCCAGCGGCGTGATGCTTCCCGGTCACATCGGTCCGGAACGAAAATTTCGAGTTATCCACACGTTAGGCACACCACCGTGTAGCTGGCATGCTAAAACACGCTGCTGTGTGCTCAAAGTGTACGGGCGTCGTGTCCGTTCTCGAGATAATAGAGAAGAACTGTTCGATACGTGCCGAAAGTTTCAAAGTCCCAGCGGCGTGTTGCTTCCCGGTCACATCGGTCCGGAACGAAAATTTCGAGCTATCCACACGTTAGGCACACCACCGTGTAGCTGGCATGCTAAAACACGCTGCTGTGTGCTCAAAGTGTACGGTCGTCGTGTCCGTTCTCGAGATAATAGAGAAGAACTGTTCGATACGTGCCGAAAGTTTCAAAGTCCCAGCGGCGTGATGCTTCCCGGTCACATCGGTCCGGAACGAAAATTTCGAGCTATCCACACGTTAGGCACACCACCGTGTAGCTGGCATGCTAAAACACGCTGCTGTGTGCTCAAAGTGTACGGTCGTCGTGTCCGTTCTCGAGATAATAGAGAAGAACTGTTCGATACGTGCCGAAAGTTTCAAAGTCCCAGCGGCGTGATGCTTCCCGGTCACATCGGTCCGGAACGAAAATTTCGAGCTATCCACACGTTAGGCACACCACCGTGTAGCTGGCATGCTAAAACACGCTGCTGTGTGCTCAAAGTGTACGGTCGTCGTGTCCGTTCTCGAGATAATAGAGAAGAACTGTTCGATACGTGCCGAAAGTTTCAAAGTCCCAGCGGCGCGTGGTCTTGACCTCCCCCGAGGCCGCCGCGGCCCCGCACCGACACCTCCGCCCGGGAGCGGGTAGCGCCCCACCACCACCACGCAGATGGGCGCTTCGGCGCCTTGACAAGGACGTCCTGGTGGCAGCCGCTCTAGCCGAAACCTGGCCTCGACGGGAGACCAGGCTGCCCGACCTGGAGGAGGCCGTGGCTCGGCTCGGGAGCGCCGTCGCGCGCATTTGCGACGCGGCGATGCCCCGGGCCGGGCCGCGGTCTCCTCGTCGGGCGGTGTACTGGTGGTCGGGCGAAATCGGGGAATTGCGGACAGCATGCGTCCGGGCCCGACGCCAGTACACCCGCGCGCGTCGTCGGGCCGGAGGGAACGGCGACGACGGCGCGCGGGCTAGGGCGGCGGAACTGTACGAGTCCTATCGCGCGGGAAAGAGGGCTCTGCAGGTCGCCATCAAACGGGCCAAGGCCCAGAGCTGGAAGGAGCTCCTCGAGACCCTCGAGCGGGATCCATGGGGGCGCCCATACCGGATAGTTCTGAATAAACTCCGGCCATGGGCCCCCCCGATCACCGAGGGTCTCGACCCCCAGCTCTTGAGGGACGTGGTCGACACGCTCTTCCCGATCGTGGGGGAGAGCGGGCCACGTCCCTCTGCGGACCCGACCACCTGGTCCGCGGAGCTGGGGGTCTCGGCTGGGGAGCTAGCCGCGGCCATCCGAAGACTCGGGGCGAAGGATACTGCCCCGGGTCCTTCGGGAGTGCCCGGCCGAGTCTTGGTCTTGGCCGCGGACGTCCTGGGTGACGGCCTCCGGGAGCTATTCGACCACTGCCTGGAGGCCGGGCGATTCCCCTCCGCATGGAAGGTGGCCCGAATGGTCCTCCTCCGGAAAGAGGGTAGGCCCGCGGACTCTCCGTCCGCGTACCGGCCGATTTGCCTGCTCGACGATGTGGGCAAGCTCCTAGAAAGAGTCGTGGCGGCCCGCATCGTCGGGCACCTGTCCCGGGGTGGGCCCGGGCTGGCGGAGTGTCAGTTCGGGTTCCGGGAGGGCCGGTCGACGATCGACGCGATTCGACGCGTCCGGTCCCTCTCGGCCTCGGCGGTCTCCCGGGGTGGGGTGGCATTGGCGGTGTCCTTGGACATCGCCAATGCGTTTAACACCCTACCCTGGGCGGCGATTAGGCGGGGGCTTGAGGAACATCGAGTCCCCGCCTACCTTAGGGCAGTCGTCGAGGACTACCTCCGCGACAGGTGGATCGAGTATCCGGGCCGGTGCGGGACGGAGAGGAGAGCGGTGTACTCCGGGGTTCCGCAGGGGTCGGTGTTAGGACCCCTGCTGTGGAACCTCGGGTACGACACCGTCCTGCGGGCCGAAGACCTCCCCGACGGCGTCAGTCTGACATGTTACGCGGACGACACCTTGTTGTTGGCCGTCGGGGGGGACTGGAGGGGGGCTGTTCGGGCCGCCGAGGACGGTGTCCGGCGCGTCGTCTCCCGGATCAGGGGGATCGGTTTGGAGGTGGCTCTCCACAAAACCGAGGTACTCGGGATGTATAGACCCCGGGGAGAGCCGCCTCCCCCCCTGATCCGGGTGGGTGAGACAGACGTCGAGGTGAGGTCTCAGATGAAATATCTGGGACTTCACCTCGACAGCCACTGGCGCTTCGAGGGCCATTTCCGGGCCCTGGCCCCGCGGTTGGAGGGGATAGTTGGCGCTTTGGGCCGTATCCTCCCCAACCTGCGGGGCCCGAGTGACCGGGTTCGCCGCCTCTACGCGGGAATGGTCCACTCGGTGGCCCTATACGGGGCCCCCGTGTGGGCGGGCGACCTGGCCGCCTCCCGGCGTAGCAAGGTATTGCTGCGCCGGGTTCAAAGGCGGCTTGCATTGCGGATCGCCCGGGGGTACCGGACCGTTTCGTATGAGGCGGCGAGCGTCCTGTCAGGGCTACCCCCGGCGGACTTGATCGCGGGCGCGCATGCGGCTTTCTACGAGGGCCGCATGCGCGCCCGCGAGGATGGGGTGGTCCTGGCGGGATGCGAGGTGGAGGCCCTCAGGCGCCAGGCCCGGGAGTCCATGCTGCAGCTTTGGCAGCAGCGGCTGGCCGAGCCGTTGTTCGGCCAGAGGACTGTCCGGGCTATCCGGCCGGTCCTGTTTGAGTGGCTGGGTAGGCGCTTCGGCTCACTCACCTACCGGTTGGTGCAGGTGCTGTCCGGGCACGGATGCTTCGGTCAGTACCTGTGCCGGATCGGTGTGGAAGAGGCGGCGCGCTGCTGGCACTGTCCAGCGGACGAGGACACGGCGCAACACACCCTCGAGGTGTGTCCGGCCTGGGGGGTGGAGCGCCGTGTCCTCACGGCCGTGATTGGGGCGGACCTATCGCTGCCGGGCGTGGTACAGGCCATGCTCGGCAGCGAGACGAAGTGGCGGGCCGTGGCCTCCTTCTGCGAGGAGGTAATCTCGCAGAAGGAGGCCGCGAGCCGCATTCGCGAGAGCGGGAGACCGCGAGCGAGGCCCCGTCCGAGGCCGGGGGCGGGTGGGCCTCCGGAAGGGCCGGGGGGGCCACCCTGAGAGCGGCGGGCGGGGGTGCGTAGCCCTTGAGGCTCGTGCCACCGCCCGTCGTCTGAGGGGTGGGTAGAGTAAGGGACGGCGACGCTCTCGAGGGCGGAGAGGCCAGAGCCGCCCTCGGGAGCGTACGAGCCGGGGTGCGGCCGCGCCGACGGCACGGTCCCAGGGCCGTGCCCCCGGCGCGGCTATGGGGGCCGTGGGCGGTCGCGAGTGTGGGACTCGCGGCCGCCCTCGGGCGGCCCCCGGGAGTGGGACGTCGGAGCAGTGTGGCCCTGCTCCGACGTCGGGCGCCAGAGCGCCGAGGAGAAAACAGGGAAGGGAGGGTGAAGTACCCCCTCCCTTCCCTGGAACGGGAGGACACGGGCGCGAGAGCCCTGCACGGGGGAGCACCTGATGTTATGATGTCTTCGGTCCCAGGTGCTCCCCCTGCATAGTGCGAGGATGGCCACCGTGGTGGGTTTTAGTGGGTAGGTCCCGCGCCCGATGGGTTTCCTTCCGGGCGCGGGGAATCCCACACTCCCCCCGCCCCTCCCCAGGCGGCGGGGGGGTCTTTCGAAGATTTCCCCCACGTTAAAAAAAAAAAAAAAAAAAAAAAAAAAAAAAAGTCCCAGCGGCGTGTTGCTTCCCGGTCACATCGGTCCGGAACGAAAATTTCGAGCTATCCACACGTTAGGCACACCACCGTGTAGCTGGCATGCTAAAACACGCTGCTGTGTGCTCAAAGTGTACGGTCGTCGTGTCCGTTCTCGAGATAATAGAGAAGAACTGTTCGATACGTGCCGAAAGTTTCAAAGTCCCAGCGGCGTGATGCTTCCCGGTCACATCGGTCCGGAACGAAAATTTCGAGCTATCCACACGTTAGGCACACCACCGTGTAGCTGGCATGCTAAAACACGCTGCTGTGTGCTCAAAGTGTACGGTCGTCGTGTCCGTTCTCGAGATAATAGAGAAGAACTGTTCGATACGTGCCGAAAGTTTCAAAGTCCCAGCGGCGTGATGCTTCCCGGTCACATCGGTCCGGAACGAAAATTTCGAGCTATCCACACGTTAGGCACACCACCGTGTAGCTGGCATGCTAAAACACGCTGCTGTGTGCTCAAAGTGTACGGTCGTCGTGTCCGTTCTCGAGATAATAGAGAAGAACTGTTCGATACGTGCCGAAAGTTTCAAAGTCCCAGCGGCGTGTTGCTTCCCGGTCACATCGGTCCGGAACGAAAATTTCGAGCTATCCACACGTTAGGCACACCACCGTGTAGCTGGCATGCTAAAACACGCTGCTGTGTGCTCAAAGTGTACGGTCGTCGTGTCCGTTCTCGAGATAATAGAGAAGAACTGTTCGATACGTGCCGAAAGTTTCAAAGTCCCAGCGGCGTGATGCTTCCCGGTCACATCGGTCCGGAACGAAAATTTCGAGCTATCCACACGTTAGGCACACCACCGTGTAGCTGGCATGCTAAAACACGCTGCTGTGTGCTCAAAGTGTACGGTCGTTGTGTCCGTTCTCGAGATAATAGAGAAGAACTGTTCGATACGTGCCGAAAGTTTCAAAGTCCCAGCGGCGTGTTGCTTCCCGGTCACATCGGTCCGGAACGAAAATTTCGAGCTATCCACACGTTAGGCACACCACCGTGTAGCTGGCATGCTAAAACACGCTGCTGTGTGCTCAAAGTGTACGGTCGTCGTGTCCGTTCTCGAGATAATAGAGAAGAACTGTTCGATACGTGCCGAAAGTTTCAAAGTCCCAGCGGCGTGATGCTTCCCGGTCACATCGGTCCGGAACGAAAATTTCGAGCTATCCACACGTTAGGCACACCACCGTGTAGCTGGCATGCTAAAACACGCTGCTGTGTGCTCAAAGTGTACGGTCGTCGTGTCCGTTCTCGAGATAATAGAGAAGAACTGTTCGATACGTGCCGAAAGTTTCAAAGTCCCAGCGGCGTGTTGCTTCCCGGTCACATCGGTCCGGAACGAAAATTTCGAGCTATCCACACGTTAGGCACACCACCGTGTAGCTGGCATGCTAAAACACGCTGCTGTGTGCTCAAAGTGTACGGTCGTCGTGTCCGTTCTCGAGATAATAGAGAAGAACTGTTCGATACGTGCCGAAAGTTTCAAAGTCCCAGCGGCGTGATGCTTCCCGGTCACATCGGTCCGGAACGAAAATTTCGAGCTATCCACACGTTAGGCACACCACCGTGTAGCTGGCATGCTAAAACACGCTGCTGTGTGCTCAAAGTGTACGGTCGTCGTGTCCGTTCTCGAGATAATAGAGAAGAACTGTTCGATACGTGCCGATAGTTTCAAGGTCCCAGCGGCGTGTTGCTTCCCGGTCACATCGGTCCGGAACGAAAATTTCGAGCTATCCACACGTTAGGCACACCACCGTGTAGCTGGCATGCTAAAACACGCTGCTGTGTGCTCAAAGTGTACGGTCGTCGTGTCCGTTCTCGAGATAATAGAGAAGAACTGTTCGATACGTGCCGAAAGTTTCAAAGTCCCAGCGGCGTGTTGCTTCCCGGTCACATCGGTCCGGAACGAAAATTTCGAGCTATCCACACGTTAGGCACACCACCGTGTAGCTGGCATGCTAAAACACGCTGCTGTGTGCTCAAAGTGTACGGTCGTCGTGTCCGTTCTCGAGATAATAGAGAAGAACTGTTCGATACGTGCCGAAAGTTTCAAAGTCCCAGCGGCGTGATGCTTCCCGGTCACATCGGTCCGGAACGAAAATTTCGAGCTATCCACACGTTAGGCACACCACCGTGTAGCTGGCATGCTAAAACACGCTGCTGTGTGCTCAAAGTGTACGGTCGTCGTGTCCGTTCTCGAGATAATAGAGAAGAACTGTTCGATACGTGCCGAAAGTTTCAAAGTCCCAGCGGCGTGTTGCTTCCCGGTCACATCGGTCCGGAACGAAAATTTCGAGCTATCCACACGTTAGGCACACCACCGTGTAGCTGGCATGCTAAAACACGCTGCTGTGTGCTCAAAGTGTACGGTCGTCGTGTCCGTTCTCGAGATAATAGAGAAGAACTGTTCGATACGTGCCGAAAGTTTCAAAGTCCCAGCGGCGTGATGCTTCCCGGTCACATCGGTCCGGAACGAAAATTTCGAGCTATCCACACGTTAGGCACACCACCGTGTAGCTGGCATGCTAAAACACGCTGCTGTGTGCTCAAAGTGTACGGTCGTCGTGTCCGTTCTCGAGATAATAGAGAAGAACTGTTCGATACGTGCCGAAAGTTTCAAAGTCCCAGCGGCGTGATGCTTCCCGGTCACATCGGTCCGGAACGAAAATTTCGAGCTATCCACACGTTAGGCACACCACCGTGTAGCTGGCATGCTAAAACACGCTGCTGTGTGCTCAAAGTGTACGGTCGTCGTGTCCGTTCTCGAGATAATAGAGAAGAACTGTTCGATACGTGCCGAAAGTTTCAAAGTCCCAGCGGCGTGATGCTTCCCGGTCACATCGGTCCGGAACGAAAATTTCGAGCTATCCACACGTTAGGCACACCACCGTGTAGCTGGCATGCTAAAACACGCTGCTGTGTGCTCAAAGTGTACGGTCGTTGTGTCCGTTCTCGAGATAATAGAGAAGAACTGTTCGATACGTGCCGAAAGTTTCAAAGTCCCAGCGGCGTTCCCTCAGGGGCTGTAGCTTTTTGCTACAGTACGGGACTGGCAAACCCGAGGTGCCCGATGCCAAACCACACCGTAAGACTCCTGTTGGTCGTCGCAACGACCCACTCCCAATTCCTCTTTTGGCTTTGACAGTGGTACGTGACGGCAGGAGGGGCGGGGGCCTTGGCTTTACCGCCCGGGCCGCGAGGATGGTAACTCTATAAATTGCCCTCCAATCCTAAGCTGCGGTGCGCGGTGATGGGATGCGTGGTTGGGGGGGAGGCCCCAATCCCAAGCGGCCAACTCCGGGGTACCTGCCGACCCCCCGGAGTATTTAGGCCTGCCCGGGTATGGCGGCTCTGCCCGGGTCGACTTACGTTCCGACCTACTCGTGGGATCCAAAATGGATAAAACAAACTCAAAAAAAAAAAAAGGGGGAGGGGGGACGGTGCGCGTGGCGCGAGGGGAGGCGACGGAGGGGGCACTCGTGCCCCACCCGGCGCCGTTCGAGGAGGGGGACGAGACGGCGTCGGTCTCGTCCCTGGCGTCCGCGACCAGCGCCGCGGGCGTAAAGAGGCGCAGGACGGTGGAGGGGCGGAGGACGGAGGAAGATCCGTCCACGTCCGCTGCTCCACCGTTGCTCACGGTGACCGACGGGGAGGAGGACCTCAGGGACGAGGATACGGCCCATGTATCGGCCCGTATTGCCTCGTCCCTGAGGTCTATTGAGAAGGTGGCCACCACCTCGCGAGGGCTGACTACAGCCTCCGCGAGGTCGGTTGGCCAGGCCGCGACGGAGGCGCGGAGGGCTCTCCAGGAGCTGGGACGCCGTGTACCAGCTGCCTTGGAGTGCACGAACGCCCAGCTAAGGCAGCGTGTGGAGACGCTGCAGGACGAGCTGGCCTGCTTGCGGAGGGAATCGGACGCCCTTAGGAGGCGCCCTCATCCGGGGCCGACGGGCGTATGCACGTGTGGGGGAGGGAAAGCGGGAGCTCCCCCCACGCCAGCGGCGTCCACGAGGAGCATCGAGCTCCTCATGGACGCCAAGATGGCGGCCATGATGGCCGTCATCCGGGGGGAAATACGGGCGGCGCTTCGCCCCAAGGACGGAGCGCCGGCGGGACGGAGGACCGGGCCCGGGAAACAACCGAGGGGCGGGGGACCGCAGGGGGGGACCATCGCGGTTCCGGGCCCTGCGGCAAAGACGAAGGGCAAGGGTGCCGTGGTGGAGGAGACGGCGGGGGCACAAATGCCTCCGCCGCCGCCCCCATCCGGTCCCTTGTGGACCGAGGTCCTTGGCCGAAGGGCGGGAAGGACGGCGAGGAGGGCGGCCCGGGTGCCGCCGCCTCCCCCGCCGGTTGCCCCGAAGAGGGACGGAAAGGCGGGGAGGGCGAAGCCCCGTCTGGGACGCCCCCCTTCAACGGCAGCAGTCATGCTGACCGTCCCGGAGGGGGGGGGGCGTCTCCTACGGGGAGGTGATGGCAGCGGCCAAGGAAAATATATCCTTGGCCGCACTCGCCATCGAGTCGGTCCGCCCGAGATGGGCGGTGACGGGGGCGCTCATGCTGCGCGTGAGCGGCCCCGACAACGCAGCCAGGGCGGACCGACTGGCCGAAAAGCTGGGCGAGGCCTTGGCACCCCGGGGTGTCAGGGTCGCCCGGCCCACAAAGAGCGCGGAGCTGCGCGTTTGTGGGCTGGACGACTCGGTCACCCGGGAGGAGGTGGCCAGGGCGCTGGCCCAGGCCGGTGGCTGCTCTGAGGGGGACATCCGGACCGGGGAGGTCCGGCGGTCCTCCTCCGGCCTGGGAGCGGTGTGGGCACGGTGCCCTCTTCCGGCTGCCCGGAAGTTAGAAGCAGTCGGGAGGATCGTGGTGGGGTGGGTGTCGGCGAGGATCGAGGTCCTCGCCCAACGCCCACTCCAGTGCTACCGCTGCCTGGAGACGGGCCATGTCAGGCAGCGGTGCACCTCCGCGGTGGACCGCAGCGGTGCTTGTTACCGCTGCGGTGCCGAAGGCCACCGCGCGAGCCACTGCGCGGCGGCCCCCAAGTGCCCGCTGTGTGCGGACATGGGGAGACCCGCCGCGCACCGAATGGGGGGGAAGCAATGTACCCCCCCATCCCGACGAGGGCAGAGGAGGGGGGCGCCGGGGCCGCTCCCGGCGCCGGTGAGAGCGGCCCCAGCTGCGAGCGCCGCGGCGCCCGCGGACCTGGCCGCGACCGACGCGACGGCCGCAAGGAAGAGGTCGGAGGCGGCGACGGCGTTGGTGTCTGCGATGGAGGTGGACATCGGCCCCGCCGCCGTCCTCACGGAGGTGCCACCAGGAGGCGGTGAGGAGGCCATCAAATAATGGCTCCCCGCCTCCTCCTGCAGGCCAACCTCAACCACTGCCGTGCAGCGCAGGACCTGATGTGTCAGACGCTGGCGGAGTGGGGGGGTGGTCTGGCAGTCGCCGCCGAGTCGTACCGCGTCCCCGACCATCCGCATTGGATGGGGGATGCGGGCGGCTTGGTGGCGGCTGTGTGGCAGGGCGGTGACGGGTCCCCTCCGTTCTCCTTACTGGAGAACGGGGCGGGATTCGTCGCCGTCCAGTGGGGGGGAGTCGCCGTGGTGGGGTGCTACGTTTCGCCCAACTGCGGCCTTGCTGCCTTCGAGCAGTACTTGGCCGGGGTGGGGGCGTGCCTCACAAGGATTGCGCCCCGGCCGGTGCTGGTCCTGGGGGACTTCAATGCCTGGTCTGTGGCATGGGGGTCCCCCAGGACCAATCGGAGGGGCGAGGCTCTGGGCGACTGGGCGGCGGGCTTCGACCTCCGGTTGATTAACCGGGGGTCGGAGCTGACGTGCGTGCGGCGCGGGGGAGGGTCCATAGTGGATTTGACGTTTGGATCCCCCGGCGCCGCGCGTATGGTGTCCGGGTGGGACGTGGTGGTGGGGGAGGAGACATTATCGGACCACCGGTATATCCGCGTGGTCTTGACCTCCCCCGAGGCCGCCGCGGCCCCGCACCGACACCTCCGCCCGGGAGCGGGTAGCGCCCCACCACCACCACGCAGATGGGCGCTTCGGCGCCTTGACAAGGACGTCCTGGTGGCAGCCGCTCTAGCCGAAACCTGGCCTCGACGGGAGACCAGGCTGCCCGACCTGGAGGAGGCCGTGGCTCGGCTCGGGAGCGCCGTCGCGCGCATTTGCGACGCGGCGATGCCCCGGGCCGGGCCGCGGTCTCCTCGTCGGGCGGTGTACTGGTGGTCGGGCGAAATCGGGGAATTGCGGACAGCATGCGTCCGGGCCCGACGCCAGTACACCCGCGCGCGTCGTCGGGCCGGACGGAACGGCGACGACGGCGCGCGGGCTAGGGCGGCGGAACTGTACGAGTCCTATCGCGCGGGAAAGAGGGCTCTGCAGGTCGCCATCAAACGGGCCAAGGCCCAGAGCTGGAAGGAGCTCCTCGAGACCCTCGAGCGGGATCCATGGGGGCGCCCATACCAGATAGTTCTGAATAAACTCCGGCCATGGGCCCCCCCGATCACCGAGGGTCTCGACCCCCAGCTCTTGAGGGACGTGGTCGACACGCTCTTCCCGATCGTGGGGGAGAGCGGGCCACGTCCCTCTGCGGACCCGACCACCTGGTCCGCGGAGCTGGGGGTCTCGGCTGGGGAGCTAGCCGCGGCCATCCGAAGACTCGGGGCGAAGGATACTGCCCCGGGTCCTTCGGGAGTGCCCGGCCGAGTCTTGGCCTTGGCCGCGGACGTCCTGGGTGACGGCCTCCGGGAGCTATTCGACCGCTGCCTGGAGGCCGGGCGATTCCCCTCCGCATGGAAGGTGGCCCGAATGGTCCTCCTCCGGAAAGAGGGTAGGCCCGCGGACTCTCCGTCCGCGTACCGGCCGATTTGCCTGCTCGACGATGTGGGCAAGCTCCTGGAAAGAGTCGTGGCGGCCCGCATCGTCGGGCACCTGTCGCGGGGTGGGCCCGGGCTGGCGGAGTGCCAGTTCGGGTTCCGGGAGGGCCGGTCGACGATCGACGCGATTCGACGCGTCCGGTCCCTCTCGGCCTCGGCGGTCTCCCGGGGTGGGGTGGCATTGGCGGTGTCCTTGGACATCGCCAATGCGTTTAACACCCTACCCTGGGAGGCGATTAGGCGGGGGCTTGAGGAACATCGAGTCCCCGCCTACCTTAGGGCAGTCGTCGAGGACTACCTCCGCGACAGGTGGATCGAGTATCCGGGCCGGTGCGGGACGGAGAGGAGAGCGGTGTACTCCGGGGTTCCGCAGGGGTCGGTGTTAGGACCCCTGCTGTGGAGCCTCGGGTACGACACCGTCCTGCGGGCCGAAGACCTCCCCGACGGCGTCAGTCTGACGTGCTACGCGGACGACACCTTGTTGTTGGCCGTCGGGGGGGACTGGAGGGGGGCTGTTCGGGCCGCCGAGGACGGTGCCCGGCGCGTCGTCTCCCGGATCAGGGGGATCGGTTTGGAGGTGGCTCTCCACAAAACCGAGGTACTCGGGATGTATAGACCCCGGGGAGAGCCGCCTCCCCCCCTGATCCGGGTGGGTGAGACAGACGTCGAGGTGAGGTCTCAGATGAAATATCTGGGACTTCACCTCGACAGCCACTGGCGCTTCGAGGGTCATTTCCGGGCCCTGGCCCCGCGGTTGGAGAGGATAGTTGGCGCTTTGGGCCGTATCCTCCCCAACCTGCGGGGCCCGAGTGACCGGGTTCGCCGCCTCTACGCGGGAATGGTCCACTCGGTGGCCCTATACGGGGCCCCCGTTTGGGCGGGCGACCTGGCCGCCTCCCGGCGCAGCAAGGTATTGCTGCGCCGGGTTCAAAGGCGGCTTGCATTGCGGATCGCCCGGGGGTACCGGACCGTTTCGTATGAGGCGGCGAGCGTCCTGTCAGGGCTACCCCCGGCGGACTTGATCGCGGGCGCGCATGCGGCTTTCTACGAGGGCCGCATGCGCGCCCGCGAGGATGGGGTGGTCCTGGCGGGATGCGAGGTGGAGGCCCTCAGGCGCCAGGCCCGGGAGTCCATGCTGCAGCTTTGGCAGCAGCGGCTGGCCGAGCCGTTGTTCGGCCACAGGACTGTCCGGGCTATCCGGCCGGTCCTGTTTGAGTGGCTGGGTAGGCGCTTCGGCTCACTCACCTACCGGTTGGTGCAGGTGCTGTCCGGGCACGGATGCTTCGGACAGTACCTGTGCCGGATCGGTGTGGAAGAGGCGGCGCGCTGCTGGCACTGTCCAGCGGACGAGGACACGGCGCAACACACCCTCGAGGTGTGTCCGGCCTGGGGGGTGGAGCGCCGTGTCCTCACGGCTGTGATTGGGGCGGACCTATCGCTGCCGGGCGTGGTACAGGCCATGCTCGGCAGCGAGACGAAGTGGCGGGCCGTGGTCTCCTTCTGCGAGGAGGTAATCTCGCAGAAGGAGGCCGCGAGCCGCATTCGCGAGAGCGGGCGACCGCGAGCGAGGCCCCGTCCGAGGCCGGGGGCGGGTGGGCCTCCGGAAGGGCCGGGGAGGCCACCCTGAGAGCGGCGGGCGGTGGTGCGTAGCCCTTGAGGCTCGTGCCACCGCCCGTCGTCTAAAGGGTGGGTAGAGTAAGGGACGGCGACGCTCTCGAGGGCGGAGAGGCCAGAGCCGCCCTCGGGAGCGTACGAGCCGGGGTGCGGCCGCGCCGACGGCACGGTCCCAGGGCCGTGCCTCCGGCGCGGCTATGGGGGCCGTGGGCGGTCGCGAGTGTGGGACTCGCGGCCGCCCTCGGGCGGCCCCCGGGAGTGGGACGTCGGAGCAGTGTGGCCCTGCTCCGACGTCGGGCGCCAGAGCGCCGAGGAGAAAACAGGGAAGGGAGGGTGAAGTACCCCCTCCCTTCCCTGGAACGGGAGGACACGGGCGCGAGAGCCCTGCACGGGGGAGCACCTGATGTTATGATGTCTTCGGTCCCAGGTGCTCCCCCTGCATAGTGCGAGGATGGCCACCGTGGTGGGTTTTAGTGGGTAGGTCCCGCGCCCGATGGGTTTCCTTCCGGGCGCGGGGAATCCCACACTCCCCCCGCCCCTCCCCAGGCGGCGGGGGGGTCTTTCGAAGATTTCCCCCACGTTAAAAAAAAAAAAAAAAAAAAAAAAAAAAAAAAAAGTCCCAGCGGCGTGTTGCTTCCCGGTCACATCGGTCCGGAACGAAAATTTCGAGCTATCCACACGTTAGGCACACCACCGTGTAGCTGGCATGCTAAAACACGCTGCTGTGTGCTCAAAGTGTACGGTCGTCGTGTCCGTTCTCGAGATAATAGAGAAGAACTGTTCGATACGTGCCGAAAGTTTCAAAGTCCCAGCGGCGTGATGCTTCCCGGTCACATCGGTCCGGAACGAAAATTTCGAGCTATCCACACGTTAGGCACACCACCGTGTAGCTGGCATGCTAAAACACGCTGCTGTGTGCTCAAAGTGTACGGTCGTCGTGTCCGTTCTCGAGATAATAGAGAAGAACTGTTCGATACGTGCCGAAAGTTTCAAAGTCCCAGCGGCGTGATGCTTCCCGGTCACATCGGTCCGGAACGAAAATTTCGAGCTATCCACACGTTAGGCACACCACCGTGTAGCTGGCATGCTAAAACACGCTGCTGTGTGCTCAAAGTGTACGGTCGTCGTGTCCGTTCTCGAGATAATAGAGAAGAACTGTTCGATACGTGCCGAAAGTTTCAAAGTCCCAGCGGCGTGTTGCTTCCCGGTCACATCGGTCCGGAACGAAAATTTCGAGCTATCCACACGTTAGGCACACCACCGTGTAGCTGGCATGCTAAAACACGCTGCTGTGTGCTCAAAGTGTACGGTCGTCGTGTCCGTTCTCGAGATAATAGAGAAGAACTGTTCGATACGTGCCGAAAGTTTCAAAGTCCCAGCGGCGTGATGCTTCCCGGTCACATCGGTCCGGAACGAAAATTTCGAGTTATCCACACGTTAGGCACACCACCGTGTAGCTGGCATGCTAAAACACG
>NW_027478391.1:1780000-1787500 GCF_051014685.1 Ptiloglossa arizonensis
TTTATACCGTCCATTCCTGGGGCCTTTCCGCTCTTGGTTTCCTTGATAGCGTCCTTTATTTCCATGATGGAGATAGGCTTTTCGGTATTTGAATTTTGGTACTGGTGGATCTCTGTATTTAGTGTACTACATTCGTCTGTTGTGTCTCCGGGAAGGTCCGGTACCACCTTGTCCAGTAGCTTCCTCATGGTTTCTTCGAGGCTTCCAGCCGCATTGGCACCCTTTCCCACCGCATGGAAGAGGTTCGTGGTTTGGATTTTATTCCTCATGATATTGTATACTATTCCCCATGGGTCATTGCCCCTCATTTTCTCTACGAAGCATTCCCAGCTTTTCTTTTTGCTCCGCCTGATCTCCGCGTTATACTCGTTTTTTGCTCTCCTGTAGCTGTTTATGTCCTCTTCCAACCTGCGAGCCGCGTTGTTTCTCCTATCCCAATTCACTTGCTTTCTAGCTGCCGTGACCTTCCTTCTAAGCTGTCCCAGGGTGTTGGACAGTAGATAGGGACAGAGGGAATCTCGTTAATCCATTCATGCGCGTCACTAATTAGATGACGAGGCATTTGGCTATTTTTTTTTTTTTTTTTTTTTTTTTTTTTTTTTTTTTTTTTTTTGAAAGGAGGAGAAATGCGTTACGCACACCAGGTATGCGTCGGTACCTGGTAGTGTGGGACTCGCATTCGTTACCCACTAAAAAACCTCCTTGTATTACGCCTGAAGATGTTGGGGCAGGCGGCACCCAATGTCCAGCTTGATCTTCCTTAGCCAATTCCTTTCCGGTGTTTCCTGGTTGAGGTCATTCGGTTGAACATCCAAAAAGCGTTCAGCCCTCCCGCTAGAACTCGAGTCGACATGATTTTGAGCTCCTTCTTCTTGATAATAGCCATATCAATTAAATCATTGACAGAGGGCTTGCTCCATACACCGCGGTATGAGAGTGTCGCCGATGTGAACTTCACGCTGTCAACGCGGTATTTGTTTTTAATGGCTTCATTCAGGCCTCGATAGTATTCGATTTTATTCTTATGTGCCTCAGCCAGATCGATGTTTTCGTTGACTATTTGAGCGTCGATTACGATTGCCCTATCGCCGAGCTTTGCAATCAAGTCGGGCTTTCTGATGCCATCAGATGTTTTGAAGGTTGGTTCTTCATCCACACTTTCGCTCTTTTTCTGTAGGCCTCTTTTAATATAGGCCACAATAGCGTTGTGCCTTTCAATTCTGGCTGAGTGTGTTCTGTGGCATCTTTGGAGAATATGGCTCGTTGTCTCCATTTGATTGCATCCAGCTCGACAATTTCGATCGGTAATTCGTCCTCTTGTCGTCCTTGATCGACTGGGCATTGCGTTTATTCTAAGCTTCGTCATGTTGACGAAGTCCCTTCCGCTCAGGAAGCGGCTACCATCTGCAACCCATTGGTGCTGTTGTGGCACTTTCCTAGACTCTTTGAGAGCCTTGCCATCGTTGGATGAGTGTAGTATTCTGGCCCATCTACGTTCTAATTTGGTGGCACTGTCCAGGTCTTCTCGTCCTTCTAATAGCCTTCGCTTGGCTTTGTTGATTTCCTGGGAAAGGTATGAGGCTGGCTCGTTGTTTTGGTCGCTACTAAGTTTTTGTAGCCTTTCCCTTCTTCTTAAAGGCATCAACCATCTCATTGAAGGTATGGATAGGCCACCATCTTTGACGTTAGCATGAAAATAGGCATTTGGTACATCCTTGGGGAGCCCCAGCCATTTTCTAACTGCTCCCCGCACCATTGTGTCGATTCTTTTAAGTTTGCTGAGAGTGGTATTTCCCAGGGTTAGTAGGTGGTATAAACCTGGTAGTACCATTATCCTCAGAGCAAATAATCGTTGTTGGGGTTTCAATGGTGCTTTAGACAGTTTGACCAGTGCCGTTTTCAGATGGTCGTCTTCGTGACCTATAGAGCGCCCTTCAGGTGTAAAAGGGACGCCTAAGTACTTCCACTCATCCGCTCGTTTTATTGATGGCATTGCTTGCCCGTCGCAGTAGAACTTTTGTCTGCCATCAACCACCGTTTTCTTCTCGTGTGGCACGTTCTTGATGGCAACGGTGAAGGACTTGGAGGCATTAATCTTTAGTCCACACCGTGCCAGGTAGCTAGAAGCCAGGTCCAATATTAGTTGCAACCCATGAGGTGTAGATGTAATGAACACAATGTCGTCCGCGAAAGCGAACGCGTTGAAGCGGTTTCCGCATACTTCAACACCAACCTCAGGTGGAATGGCTCTTAAGAGCGTGTCTATCACCAGGTTAAAGATTATTGGTGATAGTGGGTCGCCTTGTTTTACCCCACATGTGGGGTGTATTGGCACAGACTCCCAGCCATCGCACACTAGTGTCGTTCTACTTCTTTCATATACATCCATCACATATTCGACCATCGGGGTCGGAACCCCTCTAGCTGTCAGTGTGTCTTTGATGGTGTTATGTGACACGGAGTCGAAAGCCTTAGCTATGTCGATAGATGCAATGAAGAGGCTTTTAAAGTTTTGGCGGTGGTATCTTAGGACCATATCTAGATCAAATATGTTTTCTGAGCATCCGTCCATTGGGACGAACGCTTTCTGCCTTTTGTCTAAGTCCACAAGTCGCATTAGGCGCCTAGCCAGCAATTTGTGGTAGGTCCTTGTTATTATGGAGGACACCGTAATCGGTCTGTAATCTCCAGGCTCAGAGGCGCCATCCTTTTTGGGGATCAAGGTGGTCTTTGATTCCAGCAGGTGTTTTGGGAGTTTTCCACATAGCAAGAATAGATTGAATATTCTTGCTAGGATCTGGGTAGGCATGGCCTTCAGCTGGCGGGCCGAGAGTCCATCTGGACCTGGACAGGAAGTCATTTCTGGGTAGGCATTATAGACTTCACGTGATTCAATAGGTGCCCAAAGCGCGTTGATTTCTTGGGCCTTGGTGTTTGTACCTGGTGACTGGTCACCCCCACCAGTCATGACCGCTTGCCAGAACGGTACCATTACGTCCATAGCTGGTGTTGATTTGGACGTTTTATCCTTTAGGATTTTACGGAGGCAGTTACATGGGTTCTTTTTCCATGCCCGTTGTGTTAGCGCATATTCTTTCCGTCTTGCGCGCCTCCGTGTTAGCACCTTTTCTGACTCGGCCTCCAGGTATGGTTCCCTTCGTTTAGGTGGTAAAGGGAATACTTTAAGCAGATAGATCTCGAGCTCTCCAGAGATTCTGGGTCTGTCCCAGCTCAAGATATTTCGACATATTTGATCCAGGTGGTCTGCGTGGAACTCTGCGCCCCTCAGAGGTTCCATTTTGGCAAACAGGTCGCTTAGTTCGGCTGCAAGGGCATTCTCGTCTAGGGGGTGTACGTTTGGTTCGATCTGTTGGTTTTGTAGATCGTTGGTGCCACAACTTTGGTCGTTTCGACATTCCTTTATGAATTTCTGCACCATGTCCTTGTGTTGCTGGTAGCGCCTTCGCCCTTTGATTGCTTCAAGGGTGCGGTTAGGGAAATAAGGTGTTAATGCCTGATTTAGGAATTTCTCGCCATTAAATGAGAGGTGTGCTTCCTGCCGTGCCAGGAGCGCTGCCTCTTCTGCACTCCAAGGTGCCTTTCTGTTGACTATGGCTTGTGCGTGTTGCTCATCATACCAGTTCTTATGAGCTCTCTGTTCGTGTACTCCTCTCCCTCTAGAGGTATTGAATGTTCGATCGCAGCCTTCCATTCTGCACTGGTAGGTTTCAGCAGATTCAGATGCAGTTTCGCTGGTTATAGAAGTCGGGCCGGACGAGCCTGAGGGCTCGCCAGCAGTAGTATAAATGTTTTCATCCGAGGCTTTGTTACTGTTTTTTGGGCCGACATAAAGACGATCGAGGGGGGTGGCAGCCCCCAGGACCGTAGGGCGCAGAGGCGATTCTTAGCTATCCCCGTGAGGAGATATCCGGCGGGAACCAACGAGAAGGTGATCGCTTGCTAGACTATGACCCCTTAAGAGAGTCATAGTTACTCCCGCCGTTTACCCGCGCTTTTTTGAATTTCTTCACGTTGACATTCAGAGCACTGGGCAGAAATCACATTGCGTTAACACTCTTGGGGGCCATCGCAATGCTTTGTTTTAATTAGACAGTCGGATTCCCCTAGTCCGTGCCAGTTCTGAGCTGAGTGTTGAATGACGGCCGAAGAAACGACCGCGACGTCAAACGCCACAGAAGCTCCGCAGCAAGGAAGATCCGTGAGAGGCCAAGGCACGGGACCGAGATCGGATCCCGGTAACAGTAATGATACCGTTCACCTCGCCCAGGCCCGGCACGTCAGCCAGACTCACTTCTCGACCAAGCCCGACACGCCCCGCTCCTCAGAGCCAATCCTTATTCCGAAGTTACGGATCCAATTTGCCGACTTCCCTTACCTACATTAATCTATCGACTAGAGGCTCTTTACCTTGGAGACCTGCTGCGGATATGGGTACGAACCGGCGCGACACCTCCACGTGGCCCTCTCCTGGATTTTCAAGGTCCGAGGGGAAGATCCGGACACCGCCGCAACTGCGGTGCTCTTCGCGTTCCAAACCCTATCTCCCTGCTAGAGGTTTCCAGGGAACTCGAACGCTTATACAGAAAAGAAAACTCTTCCCGGATCTCCCGACGGCGTCTCCAGGTCATTTTGGGTTACCCCGACGAACACTCTTACGAGGGCCCGAATGGTAAGCGGTTCCGCAGCCGGGTTCCGGAATAGAAACCGGATTCCCTTTCGCCCAATGGGTGTGTGTCTCTTTTATGTTTCTGTTTGTACGATGTTTCATTATTTTAGGACACCTCATCTGCATAGGATTTCTCTTAGGGCTTAGGATCGACTGACTCGTGTGCAACGGCTGTTCACACGAAACCCTTCTCCACGTCAGTCCTCCAGGGCCTCGCTGGAGTATTTGCTACTACCACCAAGATCTGCACCGACGGTGGCTCCAGGCAGGCTTACGCCCAGACCCTTCTGCGCACACCGCCGCGACCCTCCTACTCGTCAGGGCTTTATGGAGGACGGTCACCCGGGAGTGACACGTCCCTCCCCACTTGCCGCTGACGGCGGAGTATAGGCGCGACGCTTCAGCGCCATTCATTTTCAGGGCTAGTTGCTTCGGCAGGTGAGTTGTTACACACTCCTTAGCGGATTCCGACTTCCATGGCCACCGTCCTGCTGTCTTAAGCAACCAATGCCTTTCATGGTATCCCATAAGCGTCGACTTAGGCGCCTTAACTCTGCGTTTGGTTCATCCCACAGCGCCAGTTCTGCTTACCAAAATTGGCCCACTTGGCACTCTGATTCAAAATATCTCGTGGCTTCATGATCCAAGCAAGCCAGAGATCTCACCCATTTAAAGTTTGAGAATAGGTTGAGGTCGTTTCGGCCCCAAGGCCTCTAATCATTCGCTTTACCAGATGAAACTCGCATGCGTTCGCGGAGGAACGAGCGAGTGCCAGCTATCCTGAGGGAAACTTCGGAGGGAACCAGCTACTAGATGGTTCGATTAGTCTTTCGCCCCTATACCCAGTTCCGACGATCGATTTGCACGTCAGAATCGCTACGGACCTCCACCAGGGTTTCCCCTGACTTCGTCCTGACCAGGCATAGTTCACCATCTTTCGGGTCCCAACGTGTACGCTCTGGGTGCGCCTCTTCTCGCAATGAGAACGAGACGCCCCGGGAGTGCGAGGCCGATACGTAAGCGGCCCATCCTCCCTTGGTCGACGCAAGGCCGACTTTCACTTTCATTGCGCCTTTAGGTTTACTTCTCCCAATGACTCGCGCACATGTTAGACTCCTTGGTCCGTGTTTCAAGACGGGTCCTGAGAGTACCCAAAGCAGTAGCGTCGCCAACCGGTAATTCAAAGCTTGGCCAGTCCAAGGACACCGCCTGCTAACAGCTGGCCAGGCCCGGGGACGGCATTCAGATCCGTCGTCTCCGGGTAAACTGTCCGAGCTTGCGGCGGGCCCGACGCACACACATTTCAAGAATGGATTGGTTGCGGCCCGATACCGTCAGAGTACCGTCGTGCAGCCGGTCGGGCGACCGAGCCTCTGCCGCGAGCGTACGAAGGCGCCGCGACAGGCAATGCAGCTCAGGCCGTAGACCGACACACAACGGGTTGCGACGTTCTACTAAGGAAGAAGTGCACGACTACGTTACCGGACTTCACCCAAAGGTGGTGTAACCCCTTCATGGGACCAGGAAGGCCCATTCGGGTTATCGCGCACCAACGGGGGCCAGCTTCGTTGACGATGAATCTCCCCGTTCGATCTTTTGGGTTTCTCAGGTTTACCCCTGAACGGTTTCACGTACTCTTGAACTCTCTCTTCAAAGTTCTTTTCAACTTTCCCTCACGGTACTTGTTCGCTATCGGTCTCGTGGTCATATTTAGCCTTAGATGGAGTTTACCACCCACTTAGGGTTGCACTCTCAAGCAACCCGACTCTAAGGAGAGATCCTCCCGAAACGCGTACTGGTCGCTACGGGCCTGGCACCCTCTGTGGGTAAATGGCCCTATTCAAGTTGGACTTGGACTCAGTTCGACGTCACGGGATAAGCGGATCCTCCTGAACACTACATTTCCCTGCGGCAATACCGCGGGGATTCAGTGCTGGGCTCATTCCTGTTCGCTCGCCGCTACTAAGGAAATCCTTGTTAGTTTCTTTTCCTCCGCTTAGTAATATGCTTAAATTCAGCGGGTAATCTCGCCTACTCTGAGGTCGTCAAACAAACGTGTTTTTCTTTAACAGCGAAAGGCAACGACGCCGAATCAAAGAGAGCAAGGCGCCACAATCTTTTCGTCCCAACTCGACGTGTTCTGCAGTTGCATACGCGATGATGATCCTCTCTCTTCAATCGTTGTTCGCTCGCGTACCAGGGTAGGCGGGGATATACGCCGACGTGGACGGGTGTAAAAGAAGAACGAGCGAGGAGTGGGGAAACGACGTCGGGGCGCGAACGAGAGGTCTTATTCCTTCCCTCAGTAACGCGCTCGACGAGCATTTTCTCCCTATCTCTCACGCAGATTCTTTTCTTTTCACCGCATTCCCACACGTACGGCGTCGCCCGACGCAAAATCCCATCGGTGACGCTTACATGGTTCTGTCGATTGAGAGAGTTCTTCGCGTTGAACCGAAGAAAAGGAAGCCTGCTGTTTTCTCGGTGACAAGGAGAGATTTTCAAGCACCTCGCCAAAGTGTCTCTCTAACTGAAATTCGATGCGAAACGCTCGCTAGACGTTTAACCGGTTGAAATTTTAACGTCCGTCCGTTGCTTTTCCAGTAAAACATACTAAAGGAATACTACTAACACGCGTCGACTTCGATTCTACTTATTCTTCCCCTCTCTCGCTCACTCTCGATCTGACTCCTATTCTCCAGAGCAGAACGAAGAGAAGGAGGAGGAGGATAAGAGAACCCGGTGTTAGCAAGTCCGAGATGAATTCGAAAAAATTGTCGTGGACTGGACGACCGGTTATACGCGCGGTCTCA